>NC_084616.1:45897514-45965014 GCF_033978795.1 Nerophis ophidion
GGCGTTCCCAGGGCCAGCCGGGAGACATAGTCTTCCCAACGTGTCCTGGGTCTTCCCCGTGGCCTCCTACCGGTTGGACGTGCCCTAAGCACCTCCCTAGGGAGGCGTTCGGGTGGCATCCTGACCAGATGCCCGAACCACCTCATCTGGCTCCTCTCGATATGGAGGAGCAGCGGCTTTACTTTGAGCTCCCCCCGGATGGCAGAGCTTCTCATCCTATCTCTAAGGGAGAGCACCGCCACCCGGCGGAGGAAACTCATTTCGGTCGCTTGTACCTGTGATCTTATCCTTTCGGTCATGACCCAAAGCTCATGACCATAGGTGAGGATGGGAACGTAGATCGACCGGTAAATTTAGAGCTTTGCCTTCCGGCTCAGCTCCTTCTTCACCACAACGGATCGGTACAACGTCCGCATTACTAAAGACGCCGCACCGATCCGCCTGTCGATCTCACAATCCACTCTTCCCCCACTCGTGAACAAGACTCCTAGGTACTTGAACTCCTCCACTTGGGGCAGGGTCTCCTCCCCAACCCGAAGATGGCATTCCACCCTTTTCCGGGCGAGAACCATGGACTCGGACTTGGAGGTGCTGATTCTCATTCCGGTCGCTTCACACTCGGCTGCGAACCGATCCAGTGCGAGCTGAAGTACACCCTGGACAAGTCGCCCCTCATCGCAGGACCAACACAGATAGACAGACAACATTCACACTCACATTCACACACTAGGGCCAATTTAGTGTTGCCAATTAACATATCCCCAGGTGATTGTCTTTGCAAGTGGGAGGAAGCCGGAGTACCCGGAGGGAACCCACGCAGTCACGGGGAGAACATGCAAACTCACACCAAGAATAGACATTTGAAAGTCAATTTAAAATAAATAAAGAATAGTGACCAACAGGCTGAATAAGTGTACGTTATGACGCATAAACAACCAACTGAGAAGGTGCCTGGTATGTTAAAGTAACATATTATGGTAAGAATCATTCAAATAACTATAACATATAACATGCTATACGTTTACCAAACAATCTGTCACTCCTAATCGCTAAATCCAATGAAATGTTCTTCCTCGATGTCGCTTTTAACAACTCTGCCAACTTCAAAGGGAGACAATGTGCCGCTTCCTCTTCTATCGGTATGTCGCTTACATCAGAGTCATCGTCAGTTGCAGTTCCAATTATTCCTGAATACGGACAGGATGGTATCAGCTGTCACTGAAGTCCGTATTTTTATTTGTTGGCGTGTGTGTGTGTGACGATTGCTGATATACGCCTGGTCTCTTACGTGAATGAGATAAATAATATTATTTAATACTTTACGGTAATGTGTTAATAATTTCACAGATAAGTCGCTCCAGAGTATAAATTGCACCCCCGGCCAAACTATGAAAAAAAATACGGTACGTATAAGTCGCTCCGGAGTATAAATTGCAACTGCCGGAACTGCATAATAAAGAAGGAAAAAAACATATTTAAGTCGCACTGGAGTATAAGTCGCATTTTTGGGGGGAAATTTATTTGATAAAACCCAACACCAAGAATAGACATTTAAAAGGCAATTTAAAATAAATAAAGAATAGTGAACAACAGGCTGAATAAGTGTACGTTATATGACACATAAATAACCAACTGAGAAGGTGCCTGGTATGTTAACGTAACATATTATGGTAAGAATCATTCAAATCACTATAACATATAGAATATGCTATTCCTTTACCAAACAATCTGTCACTCCTAATTGCTAAATCCGATTAAATCTTATACGTCTAGTCTCTTACGTGAAAGAGCTAAATAATATTGTTTGATATTTTACGGTAATGTGTTAATAATTTCACACATAAGTCGCTCCAGAGTATATGTCGCACCCCCGGCCAAACTGTGAAAAAAACTGCGATTTATAATCTGAAAAATACGTACATTTTTTTGATAAAACAATAATAATGTCACATGTTACCATTCACACTCACTGTGATTAAAACGATACCTCCTTTTTTTTTTTTTTTTAGAGAGAGCAAGCTCTATTACCTATGAAGCTATCCAGCCAGTCAGTATATCCCCTCCATGAATGAGCAGTTATCAATAAAACTGCATGGTTATATAAAGCGGGTGACGTTTTTTATATTACTTGGGTGCCGCAAATTGAGGAACCAATAACATAGTACATCACTTTTTTGTGTCTTTTATTGATAAATAAATTATACAATAATAGTAATAATAATAAACAAATGTAATTGCATTTATATTCCATATTATTCTATATATAGGTTATTTAAAGTTTAATACATTTTTGTTTTCCTTTGGACTTTTTAACTATCAAGTGGCGGAGGTGTTTATTCTTGAGCAGCTATTCTTACATACCAAAAGGTGACCAAGGTATATGAGGCCACTTTTCAGGTTCCTGATCCTGTGTAAGCTCCTTTTGAATGACACTAGGATATGTGCAAGAGGGGATATTGTTTTTGCTGAATTGACAAGTGCTTGGTGTCCTGTTTGGATAAGCAAGCTTTAAATCAGGTAGACTGAGACTCTGTCTGCAGGGTGCTTTAAGGTCACACAATAGCTATGTGGGTGTGGGGTTGAATCCACTGTCACTATCCTAAGAGAACATCATGCCAAACATCCCTAAATATTCTCACTGTCTCCCATGGCGCGCAGTCTAAGTGTTGGTCCTGCTAATAGGTTTTAATTATCTTCATTGTATTGCACTAGCAAAAACTATTTGAAACATTGATTTTTTCATCCATCCATCCATCCATTTTCTACCGCTTGTCCCTTTCAGGATCGCGGGGGGTGCTGCAGCCTATCTCAGCTGCATTTGGGCGGAAGGAGGTTTACACCCTGGACAAGTCGCCATCTTATCACATGGCCAACACAGACAGACAGACAACATTCACACTCACATTTACACACTAGGGCCAATTTAGTGTTGCCAATCAACCTATCCCCAGGTGCATGTCTTTGGAGGTGGGAGGAAGCCGGAGTACCCGGAGGGAACCCACGCAGTCACGAGGAGAACATGCAAACTCCACACAGAAAGATCCGGAGCGCAGGATCGAACCCAGAACCTTTGTATTGTGTGAATAATGTAATTATTCATTTTAGTACAAAGCCTGCATCAGAGCACATAAACGTTTCACAATAATGAAGAAAATGTGGGAAAAATGTTTGTAATGGAAGGGGCCTTAAAATAGAATTCTGCTCTGTGCCCTAGTTTAGCCAGGGGCAGCCGTGAGAAGGGCTATAGAAATATCTTCCTACTACTTTTCAGACACGTTGAACTGTACAAATGTAACCATGTGATGCAACATGTTCGAGACGAACTATACTTTTTTGGAACTGTGCCTATTATTCACAATCCTTATGTAAGCCAAACACACATGCAGCCTAAATAGTAAATAAATGCTGCCAAAAGTCTGCTTACAATTCTGCCTAGAAAGCGCTTAAAAGCCTCCAAACACTTCCATCAACGTTTCATCAACAGGCACACTCATAATAACATTTAATGTTATGGGTTTTTTTTACGTATTTTGCACATTTTAAGCATACAGCGGCGTATTAATATCATGGATGCAACACAACGTTTGCTTTTGACTACTATTCAGGGCAGACTTCATAAGAGCCAACAAACATAATAAAACCTCACTTGCTGTACAATATCTGCTCCCACTGAGATGCCGACTGGTGGGATGTTGATATATTAGATGAAGAATGACTCATAATCCTCACCAAACGAAGGAGAGGGGTGCAACCGACCGTCTTTTCGAGTCTTTTTCGGCATTTCCGGGCCCAAGTTGGCAGTGAAAGGGTACCAATTTCTCGATTTGTGGCCACATCCTTTTACTAATCAGGTGAGAGGCATGATTTATAATGTAGAAATAACTTTTACCAGGTCAGAGGCAAAAGAGCAGCCCACTGGCTGTCCAGAGTCGAGACCCAGGATGGACCGCTCGTCGGGACCCAGGATGGACCGCTCGCCTGTGTATCGGTTGGGGACATCTCTACGCTGCTGATCCGCCTGCGCTTGGGATGGTTTCCTGTGGACGGGACTCTCGCTGCTGTCTTGGATCCGCTTTGAACTGAACTCTCGCGGCTGCGTTGGAGCCACTATGGATTGAACTTTCACAGTATCATGTTAGACCCGCTCGACATCCATTGCTTTCGGTCCCCTAGAGGGAGGGGGTTGCCCACATCTGAGGTCCTCTCCAAGGTTTCTCATAGTCAGCATTGTCACTGGCGTCCCACTGGATGTGAATTCTCCCTGCCCACTGGGTGTGAGTTTTCCTTGCCCTTTTGTGGGTTCTTCCGAGGATGTCGTAGTCGTAATGGTTTGTACAGTCCTTTGAGACATTTGTGATTTAGGGCTATATAAATAAACATTGATTGATTGATTGATTAACATGGACCCCGACTTAAACAAGTTGAAAAACTTATTCGGGTGTTACAATTTAGTGGTCAATTATACGGAATATGTACTGTATTGTGCAATCTACTAATAAACGTTTCAATCAATCAATCAATCAACCAGCTGATGACGTCAATACAGCAGCATAAGGAAGTTACCTCTGATCAACGTGTAGGTCCTTAACATTAGCTCTAAAAAATAATGTCTCTTATACACTGTTAATATTCAGAAGATATATGTAGGAGCTACATTTTGAGTTTAGAGCCAAATAACAAATACAAAAAAAAACAAAAAACGAATACAAATACATAAATAGAAGAAATTATTCCCCTTTAAAAAAACAAAACAAAAAAAAAACATCAGTAAAAAAAGAGCCATTATAAGTAATAGAGCACACAACAACTGAGTGTACACACAAACCAAAAAAGAGAGTTTAAGTAGTTGGCAAGATCAAGTTAGTTACAATTTAGCTTCATTGGATGTTTAGGTAAAGGTACATAAATATTGTGGATGTGTGAGATAATGACAGTTGAGGACAAGATGGCCGACAGGAAAGAAAATGTTTTAGAAGAGACAGTCATATGAAACCATGAAGAAGAAACTTTGGGGACTTACTTTCCATGCAGACAGGAATGTAACAACTTCTGAGCAGGTGACTGCTTCTCATAGCCAAACAAAGAGTATTCCTATTTTTTCTGGGCCTCTTGAGGCCTTTCATTTTCCTCCCCTCATGTTTTCTCCTGTCAAACTACCTGTGTGTCCCATTTATCACTTCCCCACTTCCTGTTCCTCTCTTGCACTTCCTGGCTCTGAAGCCATTTAGTTTCCATCTAATATATCTAGTCCCGTGGTTCTCAACCTGGGTTCGATCGAACCCTAGGGGTTCGGTAAGTCGGCCTCAGGGGTTCGGCGGAGGTCAAAACACACCCGACTTATCGTGTAAATACAAACTCCTCCGTATCGGCGTATGGCAATAGCTGACTGATTTGCAGGTGTGTAATTTGTTGTGAGTTTATGCACTGTGTTGGTTTTGTTGTTTGAACAAGGGGATGTTCATGCACAGTTCATTTTGTGCACCAGTAAAAAAAACATGGTAACACTTTACTATGGGGAACATATTCACCGTTATTCAGTTGCTTATTAACATGCAAATTAGTTACATATTGGCTCTTAACTAGTCATTATTAAGTACTCATTTATCCCTTATTATTACAACCCTAACGCTCTAAACTTGACCCTAACCTTACCAAATAACTCAAAATTAAGTCTTTATTACTTAGAATATGTTCCTGTAGTGTCCTAATAACTCTAAATTTTGTTGTTGTTACTGAGAATATGTTTCACATACTAAAGTGTTACCAAAAACATATAACTTTTACTTTAATTTGAAAAAAATATATATATTTTTCACTATTGAAGGGTTTGGTGAATGTGCATATGAAACAGGTGGGGTTCGGTACCTCCAACAAGGTTAAGAACCACTGATCTAGATTGTTCAAACAAAAGTTATCTTCCCTCACCTTCCACAAAACCACTTCTTCTCATCTGTAAAAGTCATTGACAAAAAAATTCAAGCAATGTAACTATAATCATACAATTAATGAACTATAAGATAATAGAAATCCCCTAGTACAGTGGTTCTCAAATGGGGGTACGCATACCCCTGGGGGTACTTAAAGGTATGCCAATGGGTCCATGAGATTTTTTTAAAATATTCTAAAAATAGCAACAATTCAAAAATCCTTTATAAATATATTTATTGAATTATACTTCAACAAAATATGAATGTAAGTTCATAAACTGCAAAAATAAATGCAACAATGCAATATTCAGTGTTGACAGCTAGATTTTTTTGTGGACATGTTCCATAAATATTGATGTTAAAGATTTCTTTTTTTGTGAAGAAATTTTTAGAATGAAGTTCATGAATCCAGATGGATCTCTATTACAATCCCCAAAGAGGGCACTTTAAGTTGATGATTACTTCTATGTGTAGAAATCTTTATTTATAATTTAATCACTTGTTTATTTTTCAACAACTTTATAGTTATTTGTATATCTTTTTTTCCAAAATAGTTCAAGAAAGACCACTACAAATGAGCAATATTTATACAATTTAATAAATCAGAAATTGAAGACATAGTGCTGTATTTTACTTCTTTATCTCTTTTTTCCAACCAAAAATGCTTTGCTCTGATTAGGGGGTACTTGAAATTAAAAAAAATTCACAGGGGGTACATCACTGAAAAAACGTTGAGAACCATTGCCCTAGTATATATATTTTTAAATGTTATTTTTGTTATATTTATATTTTCTTTCTGTATTTATCTTTCCTTACTATGCGTGTTCTTACATGGGGCGGAATAGCTCGGTTGGTAGAGTGGCCATGCCAGCAACTTGAGGGTTCTAGGTTCGATACCCGCTTCCGCCATCCTAGTCACTGCCGTTGTGTCCTTGGGCAAGACACTTTACCCACCTGCTCCGAGTGTCACCCACACTGGTTTAAATGTAACTTAAATAATGGGTTTCACTATGTAAAAGCGCTTTGAGTCACTAGAGAAAAGCGCTATATAAATACAATTCACTTCACAAGGTTCTTTGAAGTTCAGTAGAAAGGAAAGACAGAGGCAGGGGTCAAACAGGAGGAAGGAAATATTAACAATTCTTTATTTTGTCATAACAATGTCAAGACAATGTCTTAAACCAAACACAGACTTCACAATAAAAATTCTACGCGTCACACTTGCTACAGTAACAAAATAAAAATTTTATTTTATGATGATCATGCGTTGATTGTCAAATATGTTTTAACGTACGGTAATCTGTGATATTTCCACCTACATAAACGTTAGTACATAAGTTGAAGAATGTATTGTTAAGGTAGACAGTTTGTGGGAAATTGAAATAAAGTTTTTCTATATCATTCTTTGATTCCATCCATCCATTTTCTACCGCTTATTCCCTTTGGGTTGCGGGGGGCGCTGGTGCCTATCTCAGCTACAATCGGGCGGAAGGCGGTTTACACCCTGGACAAGTCGCCCCCTCATCGCAGGGACAACACAAATAGACAGACGACATTCACACTCACATTCACACACTTAGATAGTCCTCAGTTGCTGAATGTTTATCAGGCTTAATATTGCACATGATTGACGAATAATAATAATAATAATGGATTAGATTTATATCGCGCTTTTCTATTGTTAGATACTCAAAGCGCTCACAGAGAAGTGGGAACCCATCATTCATTCACACCTGGTGGTGGTAAGCTACATCTGTAGCCACAGCTGCCCTGGGGTAGACTGACGGAAGTGTGGCTGCCAGTTTGCGCCTCCGGCCCCTCCGACCACCACCAATCATTCATTCATCATTCATTCACCAGTGTGAGCGGCACCAGGGGCAAGGGTGAAGTGTCCTGCCCAAGGACACAACGGCAGCGATTTGGATGTCAATAAGTGGGAAGCGAACCTGCAACCCTCAGGTTTCTGGCACGGCCGCTCTACCCACTACGCCATGCCGCCCCTAAATGAATAGAGAAGGTTAAGACATTGTCATGCAGCAAAACAAAAATGATTAACTTGTACAACATGTAATGTATAGAATATCAGAAGCATTTATTCAGGTGGAAATATTACAGATTACATGACCAAACATCTTTGATGATTAAGCCATGATCGTAACAATCCATATTGTGCGTTATTTATGCATACAACTGGTATCTAAACTTGGAAGTGAAACTCCCCCACTGAATGCTCTGAGTTTTTCTACATCAGGAATACAAATGATGCGAACCGGTACTTTTCAGAGGTGGTATAGTACTGAATATGATTCACTAGTATCGCGATACTATACTAATACCAGTACCAACCCTAAATCCTACAAAATCTGGCAAGAAACCAACACACTGCAGGTATTTATTTTTTTATTCTGATAAAAAGTGTGTTTATGTCCTTTAAAAAAAAAGCTGTTTAACAAAGCATAATTTGTAAAAAAAAAATAATAATAATAATAATAATAAGTTATTAAAGCAAACTAATAGTCCAGTCATGGTATTAAACATTTTAAAATCTCTGTACACTTATTTTTGACGAAAGATTATGTTTATCTGCGTTAACTATGAACAAATTAATTATGATTAAATATTTTAATCGATTATATTGTACATGTTTTTCAATGGACAATAAGGTCTGACACATGTTTATCTGCAGGGACATTTAATAAAATTATTTTGGGGTCCACATCCAGGAAAACAAAGGATCCTAGGTCCGGCTTCTCCTTTTACTATTATTATTTTGTATATTCCGGAAAACCAGCGTCCTCTACAGTAGACATTTGGTTTTGGTGTACTAGTTTTTTCAGAGTTACAGGAGCGATTAGTTGCTTTTTAAATAACACTTTCCAAAAATGTAAAATCTAGTCAAAAATCCTCTTTGTGACAGCGCTAGAGTGTTTTTTAAGAATGTCTTATTTAACTGAACTTGTTGGCCACCAGTTGAATAGTCCCTATTATGAAAAAAGGAGGACCTAAAATGGAACCTTGAGGAACACCACTAGTATAACTAAAGACGTTAAACTAAATAAACTGCATCTGAAATAAACAAGCTACAGAAACACCTTTGTTACATGAATCCCAATATAAAACAATCAGTGACGTGCGGTGAACTAAACACCAGGGGAGGCATACCTACATTTTTTTTATTCTTTTTTTTTTTTTACTTAAATTCATATGTGCAGCTCTCGTCATTGTTGATTTAGGTTGCGCATTAGAGTAACAGGAAAAAAAGGGAGTTATTCGCATTCATAAAAACGTTATCATAATGTTATTATGATATGATAAATGGGTCCAAAAAGTTTTTGATAAAGTTGTTATAAAATACCTTTTGGTCCCATTTGCTTTTAACAAAATAAATCAAGTATTGTGAGTGTATCTTACCTTTCTGTATTTGTATCTGAAGCAGCAATAGCTATCCTCCATGAAAACGTACTTTGTATGACTGGCTACTGCTGGAGAGACCTGTGTTTGCTACCTTGCGCGCCCCCACTTCTCCCAGTGTGGCGAGTCAAGGTACTGCTGAGGCATTGAACTGCAAGTTGACAATATATCGCCCCCTACCTTGAGGCAGAGGTACTTGCTGC
Organism: Nerophis ophidion; assembly: GCF_033978795.1. NCBI lineage: Eukaryota > Metazoa > Chordata > Actinopteri > Syngnathiformes > Syngnathidae > Nerophis > Nerophis ophidion. The sequence goes on from NC_084616.1 coordinate 45,907,056, forward strand.
CTCATGGCCTGCTTATTCCACGTGGCAACAAGCATGCTCGCCCTCGCACGCACACGCCCAATACAAACTGTGTGTAGCCGTGGAGGCACCACCTGTGTCCGCCTCACTTCTCGTCTACTGCATTGTTTTGATCAGGAAACTTGGAATTTCCACGAGTTTGACCATGAAAATTATAAAAATATACAGGAAACACACCAAAATCACATAGAAAGCATAAACCAAAAGAGAAATATTAAAACTTGTTTTATTTTATTACTTCGTTTTGGAACATCTCATGGTTAAGCCACCTGGTGGCAGGTGAGTCACTGCCTCCCCTGACAGCACATCACTGAAAACAATGTAACTTCCACAACGGAGAGGACTTAAAAAAGGTGCCTTGAGGAACACTTCAGTTATGTAAATGACAAGTTTGGACCCCAGTGTTCCATGTTTGCATTAAAAGGTCAATGCAATGATCAGCCAATGTGTTTACAGTGGTCCAAGTTCCTCTATACAACAGGAGCACTCTAGTGGTTTTAGGAACTTGTTGCAAAAATGTTTGTCTCCTGAGTTTTAAACTGAGCCCGGGGGCCGGTATGGAGTCATTCCCCGGGCTGGATTTGGTCCCAGGGCCGCCAGTTTAATAGTATTCAACCCTTGAAAGTTCCAGTCTCATCTTCATATGGATGAAGCTTCTAAATTCCTGACATAGACATTCCTCTATTTTAGTTTCTGTCTAATTAAAACCACTTCTTCTTTTAAGACAGATAAAAACTTTTGGAATAAAATGAAATACAATGTGTAGATATATGGTTGTTGGATCATGATGAAGAGAACACTGCTCTTAGACCTTCCAAAAAAATATATAACTACATATCATATTCTTATCTATGACACCATGCAAGTCCTGGTGGTCTCAGTTTTCTGTTCATAAGTTTTGGGAGAAGTGTGAATTCTTTTGACATGTGTGTTCAAATCTTGCCTTTTTCCAGCCATGTTTGAGGCACGCTGTGTGACAGTGATTCATGTACAAGTGACAACGCCAGATCGCGCCGTAAATCTGCCTTCACAAACCACAAAAAAAAGCATAAGTCAATGATCTCACAATGGCTAATAAGCCCCTTAGGCAAGCTGCTGTGTCTTTGAACTGGATCACCTACTCAGTGGCCTAGTGGTTAGAGTGTCCGCCCTGAAATCGGTAGGTTGTGAGTTCAAACCCCGGCTGAGTCATACCAAAGACTATAAAAATGGGACCCATTGCCTCACTGCTTGGCACTCAGCATCAAGGGTTAGAATTGGGGGTAAAATCACCATAAATGATTGCCGGGCGCTCCCCTCACTTCCTAGGGGGTGACCAAGGGGATGGGTAAAATGCAGAGGAAAAATTTCACTACACCTAGTGTGTGTGTGAGAATCATTGGTACTTTAACTTTAATTTTGGGAGCTGCACGAGAGTTGAAACTATAGACCTGGCATCACCCCATGATGTTGTTCAATCCCGTATTCACAAGTACGCCACGGTCTGTTGCCTTTACCAGCTGGGCCAAAAAGAAAAACAAAACATCCCGGAGCCTCTGAAAGCCTGATGGCCTAATTTGTCTTGTTGGGGTCCCCACTCGTGCACCTAAGTAACTCTTTTTTTTTGCTCTCAGCTTCCTCCCAGCACATTCACCCCGAGCCCTCAATTGCTTGTTTCACTTGACACATAATTACTGTGGAAATATTTGTGTATTTTGTACGAGTGCCACGGTTGGCGTAGCGAGCGGCTGCCAAGTCCTCGCAGCTCTCGCTGCAGTTATCACAGCCAAAATCCCTGATTAAAACAAGATGCTGTCTTTTGGGCCAGCTTTGGAAGAAATGGCTTCCTGCCTGCCAAGCCTCAGTGCGAGCAAGCAAGCAGCTTCTGTCGTATGTGGCAAAGCTGACATGCTCCTTGTACCAAAGAGGCTTTTTATTGCCTTTAAACATGTTTACTAAATCAAGCGTCAGTGAGAGCCAAGGGCACCACTCGTTTAGCATCACTCTTAAAAACAACAGTTGTCATAAAACCTCATAAAAGATCATTTGATCATCATGCACTTTGTCTGTTTATTGTGCAGAAATGTGTGAATACATGCATGCTTCTTATTTGTATGTTTCTGATATCAAAACTAGTTTGCCAACTGTGGCTGTGAGAGAGTACCTGTATTTAAATGGGGCTAAAATTGGGACACAGTCGTTCGCATTTCAATCATGGAACATTTTTGTACTTTTCTGTTCTTCTTGAAACAGTTTAGACCACAAAAAAAAAACTAAGCATATTATAGGGATTTGTAATGGAAAACAGCTTAGGAATAAACTTAAAGGGGTCATATAATGTTTTTTTTCCAAATTTAAAACATGTCCATTCCTGGGTGGATATTGCCTAAAAGGGAGAGGAGGGCTTGATCATTTTGCAATGCTGAAAATGATGGGAAGTGTCACTCTACGTAGCAACTGACACTGTGGTCAAAGTTGGAATTGCCAAAAAACACTTTTTATGACATTCAACATTCTACTGGGGCAGCACGGTGGCACAGGAGTTAGTGCATGTGCCTCACAATACAAAGGTCCTGAGTAGTCCTGGGTTCAATCCCGGGCTCAGGATCTTTCTGTGTGGAGTTTGCATGTTCTCCCCGTGACTGCGGGGGTTCCCTCTGGGTAATCCAGCTTCCTCCCACCCCCCAAAAACATCCATCTGAGGATAGGTTGATTGGCAACACTAAATGGTCCTGTTTGAATGTGAGTGTGAATGTTGTCCGTCTATCTGTGTTGGCCCTGCGATGAGGTGGCGACTTGTCCAGGGTGTACCCCGCCTTCAGCCCAAATGCAGCTGAGATAGGCGACCCCAAAAGAGACAAGCGGTAGTAAAATGGATGGAACATTCTACTGCCATCTGGGGGCTTATTTACTTTTTACTTTTTAAATTCAATCTCAATTCTGTACACTGCTGCTGGAATTCAAATTTTCCAGAGGGAACTCTCCTGAAGGAATCAATAAAGTACTATCTATCTACAAATGTAAGTATCTATCTATCTATCTATCCTTCTATCTATCTATCTATCTATCTATCTATCTATCTATCTATCTATCTATCTATCTATCTATCTATCTATCTATCTATCTATCTATCTATCTATCCATCTATCTATCTATCTATTTATCTATCTATCTATCTATCTATCTATCTATCTATCTATCTATCTATCTATCTATCTATCTATCTATCTATCCATTTATCTATCTATCCATCTATCTATCTATCTATCTATTTATCCATCTATCTATCTATCTATCTATCTATCTATCTATCTATCTAAAGTGGATAGTGCAACCCCCTCCCATTTGACACCTTTCATGTCTCAGGTAAACCGTGCAGAATATTCTTACTACAGTAATGGTTTTTCCTTGGTGAAAATTGTGCATAGATATTGTTTTACAGACCGTCTTCAAGCCGCTTTCTGACGGTCTCTTCAGAATTCTGTGTTTGGTGGTTGGTCTTATACGCTAAATGCACTCTTTTGGAATGGTGCCTATTGTTCACAATTCTAATGAGAGATAAGAAGATACTATATATATATATATATATATATATATATATATATATATATATATATATATATATATATATATATATATCAATGTTTACTTATATAGCCCTAAATCACTAGTGTCTCAAAGGGCTGCACAAACCACTACGACATCCTCGGTAGGCCCACATAAGGGCAAGGAAAACTCACACCGAGTGGGACGTCGGTGACAATGATGACTATGAGAACCTTGGAGAGGAGGAAAGCAATGGATGTTGAGCGGGTCTAACATGATACTGTGAAAGTTCAATCCATAATGGATCCAACACAGTCGCAAGAGTCCAGTCCAAAGCGGATCCAACACAGCAGCGAGAGTCCCGTTCACAGCGGAGCCAGCAGGAAAACATCCCAAGCGGAGGCGGATCAGCAGCGCAGAGATGTCCCCAGCCGATACACAGGCGAGCAGTACATGGCCACCGGATCGGACCGGACCCCATCCACAAGGGAGAGTGGGACATAGGAGAAAAGGAAAAGAAACGGCAGATCAACTGGTCTAAAAAGTGAGTCTATTTAAAGGCTAGAGTATACAAATGAGTTTTAAGGTGAGACTTAAATGCTTCTACTGAGGTGGCATCTCAAACTTTTACCGGGAGGGCATTCCAGAGTACTGGAGCCCGAAATGAAAACGCTCTATAGCCCGCAGACTTTTTTTGGGCTTTGGGAATCACTAATAAGCCGGAGTCCTTTGAACGCAGATTTCTTGCCGGGACATATGGTACAATACAATCGGCAAGATAGGATGGAGCTAGACGGTGTAGTATTTTATACGTAAGTAGTAAAACCTTAAAGTCACATCTTAAGTGCACAGGAAGCCAGTAGAGGTGAGCCAGTACAGGCGTAATATGATCAAACTTTCTTGTTCTAGTCAAAAGTCTAGCAGCCGCATTTTGTACCAACTGTAATCTTTTAAGGCTAGACATTGGGAGACCCGAAAATAATACGTTACAGTAATCGAGACGAGACGTAACAAACGCATGGATAATGATCTCAGCGTCTTTAGTGGACAAAATGGAGCGAATTTTAGCGATATTACGGAGATGAAAGAAGGCCGTTTTAGTAACGCTTTTAATGTGTGACTCAAAGGAGAGAGTTGGGTCAAAGATAACACCCAGATTCTTTACCGAGTCGCCTTGTTTAATTGTTTGGTTGTCAAATGTTAGAGTTGTATTATTAAATAGAGGTCGGTGTCTAGCATGACCGATAATCAGCATTTCCGTTTTTTTGGCGTTGAGTTGCAAAAAGTTAGCGGACATCCATTGTTTAATTTCATTAAGACACGCCTCCAGCTGACTACAATCCGGCGTGTTGGTCAGCTTTAGGGGCATGTAGAGTTGGGTGTCATCAGCATAACAGTGAAAGCTAACACCGTATTTGCGTATGATGTCACCTAGCGGCAGCATGTAGATGCTGAAGAGTGCAGGGCCAAGGACCGAACCCCGGGGAACTCCACACATTACCTTAACGTAGTCCGAGGTCACATTGTTATGGGAGACGCACTGCATCCTATCAGTAAGATAAGAGTTAAACCAAGACAGGGCTAAGTCTGACATACCAATTCGTGTTTTGATACGTTCTAATAAAATATTATGATCGACGGTATCGAAAGCAGCGCTAAGATCGAGGAGCAGCAACATAGGTGACGCATCAGCATCCATTGTTAGCAATAGATCATTAGTCATTTTTGCGAGGGCTGTCTCCGTGGAGTGATTTGCCCTGAAACCGGATTGAAAGGTTTCACATAGATTGTTAGACGCTAAGTGTTCATTTAAGTGCTCCGCAACAATTTTTTCGAGGATTTTTGAAATAAAGGGAAGGTGAGACACCGGTCAGTAGTTTACCATGAGGTCAGGATCGATGTTAGGTCTTTTAAGAAGAGGATGAATAACCGCTTTTTTGAATGCTAGGGGAACAGTGCCCGAGGAAAGTGATAAGTTTATAATATTTAGCACTGATGGACCTAATAATACAAAGAGCTCCTTGATCAGTTTCCCAGGAAGTGGGTCAAGTAAATATGTTGTTTGTTTTATTCCATTTACACGTTGTAACAATTCCTCTAATGTTATTTCCTCAAAACAAGATAAACTATTTTGGAGGGCAGTATCCGCCGTATATACAATCGTATCAGTGTTAATAGAACCCCGTTGTAGCTGGGACGCATTGTCTTTAATCTCCTTTCTAATGACTTCAATTTTCTTACTAAAGAATTGCATAAAGTCATCAGCTGAGTGGGTGGAGCTACTGGAAGGAGTCCCTTGTTGGGTTAGTGATGCTACCATACTAAACAAAAATTTAGGATCGTTTTTATTACGGTGGATGAGATTTGAGTAATGTTGAGCTTTAGCTAAGGTAAGCATGCGTTTATAAGTTATTAAACTATCACTCCATGCTTGATGATGCACCTCAAGTTTAGTCGTGCGCCATTTGCGTTCCAGCTTTCTACATAATAATTTCTGAGCTCTAGTTTCTTCTGTAAACCACGGGGTACGCTTTTTTGGAGCCTTTTTTAACTTTAGCGGTGCTATACTATCAATGGTTTCGCGCAGGGCGTCGTTAAAGTTGTTAGTGAGGTTATCAATAGAGCCCACATACTTTGGGAATGGTGCCATTACCGAGGGCAGTAGGTCAGCAAGATATATATATATATATATATATATATATATATATATATATATATATATATATATATATATATATATATATATATATATATATATATATATATATATATATATATACATATATTAGCCCTTTTAAAAACAGTTTGTCTTCCCAAGGGACATGACGGATAGAAAAGAAAGAGTTTATACATTGAAGCAAATTTCTCCATAAGAAACATTGTAATTATATAATATACATAATATATATATATATTATATATATATATATATATATACATATATATATGTATATATATATATAGTTTGCATGTTCTCCCCGTGAATGCGTGGGTTCCCTCCAGGTACTCCGGCTTCCTCCCACTTCCAAAGACATGCACCTGGGGATGGGTTGATTGGCAACACTAAATTGGCCCTAGTGTGTGAATGTGAGTGTGAATGTTGTCTGTCTATCTGTGTTGGCCCTGCGATGAGGTGGCGACTTGTCCAGGGTGTACCCCGCCTTCCGCCCGATTGTAGCTGAGATAGGCGCCAGCGCCCCCCGCGACCCCAAAAGGGAATAAGTGGTAGAAAATGGATCGATGGCTATTTATATATATATTATATATATATATATATTATATATATATATATATTTATATATATATAAAATATATATATATATGTAAATATATATACATATATATATATATATATATATATATATTTTTTTTTTTTTTTTTTTTTTTTTTTTTTTTTTTGCATGTTAATTTGTAAAAATCGACTCGTTCTTGGTGTCTAGCAGTGCAGCTAATGGGATCAATCAATTCTACCTCTAATTCGCTTTAGAAATGAAAACCTAAACCACCAACTATACTTAATTCATGTTCCGTGACCTGTATATTAACCAAGCTGTTGCAACATTGTTTTTGTAAGAGCGAACACTGTTTATCTGCCGCATTAACTCATTGTCTTGCTACAGCATTTTGCATTAGCAGCTGACTCGCTTTTGAGTTTATAATGCACAACACAATTTGATAGGACACTAATATGTACTGACTGAAAAACATGAACAATCCTATGACAGTATTTGTAAAGTATTAGTCCATATTTCATATTTTTTTGTACACAGCTAGCTCAACAGTGTTTGTAGTTGTAGTTGTACTAACAAGCATGACGTGTTGCATGCGTCATGATCAATTTTGTAGTGACTTACTTGTTGGACGTTTGTCTGTTCGATCCAGCTGGCCATGGAAGTTTTTTCAAAGTCACTTTGGGTAAACACGTCATTTATGTTGGCATATGTGTGTGTATATCCATTCATCCATTTTCTACCGCTTATTCCCTTTAGGGTCGTTGGGGACGTTGGCGCCTATCTCAGTTACAATCGGGCGGAAGGCGGTGTACACCCTGGACAAGTCGCCAACTCATCACAGGGCCAACACAGATAGACAGACAACATTCACACTCACATTCACACACTAGAGCAAATTTAGTGTTACCAATCAACCTATCCCCAGGTGCATGTCTTTGGAAGTGGGAGGAAGCCGGAGTACCCGGAGGGAACCCACGCATTCACGAGGAGAACATGCAAACTCCACACAGAAAGATCCCGAGCCTGGGATTGAAACCAGGACTGCAGGACCTTCGTATTGTGAGGCAGACGCACTAACCCCTCTTCCACCGTGAAGCCCCCGTGTGTATATATGTATTTGTATATATATTTCTTTTTTTTCCCACCACTGACTGTTCAGTTTCATTGAACAGTGTCTTTTTGGTGTATCCTTCCCCTTGTTGTTTGATGTTTTGTGGACATTTGCATTGCCAACATTTCAATGTATACTGCTGTATATGTGTTGTAAAAATTTAAAATCCTAAATAAATCTTAAATAAAATTAACAAAAACTTTCATTAGTGTCGCTGTCAGGTGTGTATCGCCATTGTGAGTGATGATTGGTGTACCTGAGAAAATATCTTGCGACAAGTAGCGGTGTTCCTCCCCGCGTGAGCGGACATTTGAAGAGAGTGGCTGTGGTTTGTGCCCGAGCCGTCACGCACCGACTCACCGGCAGCACAAATGAACACACAAAGCCCACAAAAGTCGCTGAGTGGTTGTCTTGACACCTGTCATGCAACCTGAGACGACAGCAGCTCATGCGGTTTATCAAGTGTGAATTTGTCAGTGTCTTCACCATTAAACAGACAGCTCATTCAAAGAGGCATGCGAGGTCGCAAAATAAGTAAAAGACATGACTTTTTTAACTGGCACTTTCATGTAAATAGGGACCTCGTTCACATTATCCAACGCTAATTATCACCATTAGATTTCTGAATCCATGCCACGGTTTTGTCAAGCTGTGAATGATAATGAAGTTGTCTGGAGTTATAATGCACAATCACAATCATCTTCTATAGAAGCCTTAATGAATATTGAAGAACCTTAATTCTGGATATGATTGTGCAGCAAAGCATGGTCCCTTCTATAGATTTCACAAGTGGGGAAAAAGGTAATGGAGGAGACAGACTTAGGTATATTTCATTAATCATTGAACTTAATTAACTGGTGACAATATAAGATGTTACACTTGCTGGATCCACAGGGAGAGTGTGAAGAAGGAAATGTGTGGGAGGTGTATCGAGTCCTGTGAAACTTTATGAGTGGGATTAATAAGTGAAACTCATGAATACTTTAAGGCCTTGATCTACTATAAAATTGGGTGTACTATTAGTGTCCGTGTTGCATGGGATCTACTAAGACTGCATGTATTGCTGCCCTATTTTACTAAGGTTTTACTGTGGACTACTGGCTGTGGCAATGGAAACACTCATTTCCCTCCACATTTTCTGGAATTATGCTCTCCAGCCTGTGTGCTATGTTGTTGAACTAACAGCACATATCTACAGTATAATCTCTACCACCTTTTCTGCAATATAGAATCGTAATCAAGACAACAAGCTTTCCCCACGCTCTGCACAAAGGCGATGGCCCATTACAACAGCAGTGCGTTCATGCGTCTGGAATGACCATATGCAAGAAAATGTATATTGCAATATTTGTTTTCATATAGGGGATATAGTATTATAATAGTGTATTTCCTAAATGAAAAAACTAATGAAAAGTTTAAGAAAACTAGATAACAAAACAAATCAGTTGAAGTTTTATTTAATCAGCTTCTCAAGTCATCCACTAGCTATAATATTATAAATGAAATTGCTGAATATACAATCTGTCTAATATTTTTTCATTTATGACAGTCCAAATATGTTGACACACACACGTCGGACGGAATATTCTTTGTCCATCATCTTTGCAGCTTCTCAGACGCCTTAAATAAACACACACAATAGCACCGACATGCTACATAATTGTATTTGCATCTTTTCCTCCCAGTATTGCTTGTAATCCGTCATGTTACTTCTTCCCGGTGTCACGTGCGGGTCGCATTTTAATGCGGGATCGTTCCTCCAACGCAAACATAGACACTCCGGACAACAACTAAAAGGTAAGAATGATTTAATAAGAAAACACTGGTACAAAAACAGACGTAAAGAAACGCGTGGCGAAAGCACAGAAGCTAATGCTAACACTAGCACAGGATCAGGTAACAAGAAATCTAGTAATTACCAACGAAACAGTTGCATACCGCAAACAAGGGACCAAGACCGACTGACGGGACAAGGCAGGCTTAAATAAGGAAGTAATTAACAAAAACAGGTGTGCGTCTGGAACCCTCAGCAGGTGAAATTAATATGTTACCGTGGTGACCAAACTGACTCACAAAAGGTACACAAACAACAAAGGGAGTCCAAACTAACAGAAAATAACTAAACTAAACATGATCCAGACTACGGATCATGACAGTACCACCTCCTCAAGGACAGATAACAGATGTCCATAAACAAAAACAAGCAGGGTCAAGAGTCACGGGAGGGCGGAGGGAGGAATTGGCGGTGGGTCGCCAGGCCAAGTGTCCCCGAATCCACCAAGGCAAAGTCAAGTGGAGGCGGCGAGTGGAACGCCGCTGCAGCCGGCGAGGCGGGCGACCAGGGAGCGGCCACATCCGTGGCCGACAGGGAGGTGGATGCACTTGGCGTGGCGGACGACCAGGGGGCGGCCACATCCATGGTCGACGTGGAAGTTGGCACGTCGGCGCCGTCGTAACAGGCGTGGACGCAGCAGAAGACGAGGAGTCAGGCGTGGACGCAGCAGAAGACTTGTCAGGCGTGGACGCAGCAGAAGATGAGGAGTCAGGCGTGAACGCAGCAGAAGACGAGGAGTCAGGCGTGGACGCAGCAGAAGACGAGGAGTCAGGCGTGGACGCAGCAGAAGACGAGGAGTCAGGCGTGGACGCAGCAGAAGACGAGGAGTCAGGCGTGGACGCAGCAGAAGACGTGTCAGGCGTGGACGCAGCAGAAGACGTGTCAGGCGTGGACGCAGCAGAAGACGTGTCAGGCGTGGACGCAGCAGAAGACGTGTCAGGCGTGGACGCAGCAGAAGACGTGTCAGGCGTGGACGCAGCAGAAGACGTGTCAGGCGTGGACGCAGCAGAAGACGAGGCTTGGCTTGGTTCTTGGCATGGCGGTGCTTGGCGGCGTGGAGCTGGTACTGGTACTTGTCGTAGAGCTGGTACTGGTATTTGTCGTGGAGCTGGTGCTGGTACTTGTATTTGTCGTGGTGCTGGTGCTGGTACTTGTATTTGTCGTGGTGCTGGTGCTGGTACTTGGCGTGGTGCTGGTACTTGGCGTGGTGCTGGTACTGGTCGTGGACCTGGTGCTGGTACTAGTCGTGGAGCTGGTGCTGGTACTAGTCGTGGAGCTGGTGCTGGTACTGGTCATGGAGCTGGTGCTGGTACTGGTCGTGGAGCTGGTGCTGGTACTGGTCGTGGAGCTGGTGCTGGTACTGGTCGTGGAGCTGGTGGAGGCGGCCTAGGAGGAGGTTGCGGCTTGGCTGGGCGCAGTTGTGCCACCCCCGCCCCTAACCCCCCCTCCCCCCCGCACCGCACCGCCCCCCTGCCCCAGCCCCCCCAAGGGGCGGATACCAGACGCACTTCTTGCGGTCTGGAACCGTCTTTCGGGGTGGGTGGAGGGAGGTTAGGAGGTGGGTAGAATCCTCCCCTAAAGAATGTTTAGCCAGTTCATTTTCCTCCCCTAAAAAATGTTCAGCAAGTGCATCTCCCTCTCCCACCTGAGATTGTGTGGGAGGACAAGAAGAAAACGTCCGTGTCGTGGGCAGGACTAGAGCCATGGGGGGGCGGAGCTTGGCAATCAAAAGAAGACTGAGGAAATCTAAATTTCAAAAAAATGTCCTGATAGTGTTTTATCTTTGAATTATAGTCTTTTGTAGGTGACTTAAACCTGGAGACAGAAGGCACAACAAGAACATTATGGTCCGTGACTTCCTTAGATGACGCCGGCGGAATGATGTCATCGCCGCGCGCCGATTCAGTGACGTCATCAGAAGTGGGCGGAGTGACGTCATGAAGAGTGGATGGAGTGAAGTCGTAGCCGGAGTTCATTTTGTTAGCAGCCCAATCAGAAAATTGTTTGGCAAAATAAGTGACTGGATTACCAAAAATCGGCAGCGAGGAAAACTTTGCTGCTTATGGCGTCTTGCTCTCCGGAGGAGTCTGAGGGAGCGGTGCGTCCCGGTAGCGAAGTGGAGCCCTTTTGGACGGCTTCCGTCTTCGCTGACGCGTCCGGTACTGTGGTGGATCGATGTCCTCGGGCCATACGGAGGTGATCGGAATCAACTTGCCATTAGGACCCCACATCAGGTCCTGGCGCTCCAAGGGCGAGTGGCGTAGAGTCTCCGCTTCCATTGCTCTCCACGTACCTTGCTCCACATCTTCAGAGTCTATGGTGAAGAACTGTATGCTTGGTCCTTTCTGTCACGTGCGGGTCGCATTTTAATGCGGGATCGTTCCTCCAACGCAAACATAGACACTCCGGACAACAACTAAAAGGTAAGAATGATTTAATAAGAAAACACTGGTACAAAAACAGACGAAAAGAAACGCGTGGCGAAAGCACAGAAGCTAATGCTAACACTAGCACAGGATCAGGTAACAAGAAATCTAGTAATTACCAACGAAACAGTTGCATACCGCAAACAAGGGACCAAGACCGACTGACGGGACAAGGCAGGCTTAAATAAGGAAGTAATTAACAAAAACAGGTGTGCGTCTGGAACCCTCAGCAGGTGAAATTAATATGTTACCATGGTGACCAAACTGACTCACAAAAGGTACACAAACAACAAAGGGAGTCCAAACTAACAGAAAATAACTAAACTAAACATGAGCCAGACTACGGATCATGACACCCGGAAGTGAAAACAGTGGTGGTCAACCAAGCTGAGATGGCTGTTTTGCAGCAAGCAGCACGCAAACTCTTGAGAACAAAAGGGGCCTAGATCTTCTTTCAAAAATCAGATAGGAGAAAAAAAATCAAACTATGCAATGGAATAGATTGCTTTACTTCATCAAAAAAGATTTGTCGAGTGATATCGAGGATTATCCGTTGGTGGAGTTCCCAGACATATCGAACAATCTGGTGTTCCGGAAGGTCATTCTACACCACAAAACAGATGAAAACTTGGAGAAGCACGGAGGTCTTCAACTTCTTGGTGGATGGCTGGGTCAAGGAAATTGGTGTCAACACTCTCCCCGATGAACATGCATCGTTTTCGCTCATGATTCGTGTTTGCGTCTTGCAAGGACGCGTCCATGTAAACAAACAGCGACTACTAGCACCCGACAACTGACATCGACGACAGCATATCCATTTAACAAAGTAACAATTAAATCATAACCATTTCTGATTATGGTACTGTTGTCATATGGATTCTGACACATTTGTGAACAAAATAAATAACCCATGGGTTAGGAATGGGATGGCACTTCAAGTTCATATGTGAGTCACGGCAGGTGGCCGAATACTTTTGGCAATATAGTGTATCTTTGGGCAGTTTTGCCCATTCCTCTTTAGTAATTCCTCCTTGCGGAACCTTTTAAGCTCCATCGCATTGGATGGGAAGCGTTGGTTTTCATCCATCATGTCTCTGTATATCTTTTATTTTTAATAAATTAGCAAAAAATAAAAAATGTATATTTTCATATTGTTTTAATGGGGTATTGTTTGTAGAATTTTGAGGACAAAAATGAATTAATTCTATTTTGGAACAAGGCTGTAACATAACAAAATGTTGAAAATACTGAAGCGCTGTAAATACTTTCCGAATGCACTGTATAGGTAACCAAAAAAAGACTGGGACAACACTAATACAGCGGATCTTGTCTTTTCTGCCTTAATTCTTGGACATTGAGAGGAAACAAAAATAAAATGTGGCTTCTAAATTTAAGTTGAGTGTAAGGCAGGTGTCACCAATGCAGTGCCCGCGGGCACCAAGTCGTCCCGAGGCTGGATTTGAACCCAGGACTGCAGGAACTTCGTATTGTGAGGCAGACGCACTAACCCCTCTGCCACCGTGAAGCCCATGTATGTATATATATATATATATATATATATATATATATATATATATATATATATATAACAACTTTAACAACGCCCTGCGCGAAACCATTGATAGTATAGCACAGCTGAAGTTAAAAAAGGCTCCAAAAAGGCGTACGCCATGGTTTACTGAAGAAACTAGAGCTCAGAAATTATTATGTAGAAAGCTACAACGCAAATGGCGCACGACTAAACTTGAGGTGCACCATCAAGCATGGAGAGATAGTTTAATAACATATAAACGCATGCTTACCTTAGCTAAAACTAATTACTACTCAAATCTCATCCGCATTAATAAAAACGATCCAAAATTTTTGTTTAGTACAGTAGCATCGCTAACCCAACAAGGGACTCCTTCCAGTAGCTCCACCCATTCGGCAGATGACTTTATGAAGTTCTTTAATAAGAACATTGAAGTCATTAGAAAGGAGATTAAAGACAATGTGTCCCAGATACAACTGGGTTATAGTAACACAGATACGACTGTATATACGGCGGATACTGCAAATATCCAAAATAGTTTCTCTCGTTTTGATGAAATAACAGTAGAACAATTGTTACAACGTGTAAATGGAATAAAACAAACAACATGTTTACTTGACCCACTTCCTGGGAAACTTATCAAGGAGCTTTTTGTATTATTAGGTCCATCAGTGCTAAATATTATAAACTTATCACTTTCCTCGGGCACTGTTCCCCTAGCATTCAAAAAAGCGGTTATTCATCCTCTTCTTAAAAGACCTAACCTCGATCCTGACCTCATGGTAAACTACCGCCCGGTGTCTCACCTTCCCTTTATTTCGAAAATCCTCGAAAAAATTGTTGCAGAGCAGCTAAATGAACACCTAGCATTTAACAATCTATGTGAAACCTTTCAATCCGGTTTCAGGGCAAATCACTCTACGGAGACAGCCCTCGCAAAATTGACTAATGATCTATTGCTAACGATGGATTTTGATGCGTCATCTATGTTGCTGCTCCTCGATCTTAGCGCTGCTTTCGATACCGTCGATCATAATATTTTATTAGAGCGTATCAAAACACGAATTGGTATGTCAGAGTCAGCCCTGTCTTGGTTTAACTCTTATCTTATTGACAGGGTGCAGTGCGTCTCCCATAACAGTATGACCTCGGACTATGTTAAGGTAACGTGTGGAGTTCCCCAGGGTTCGGTCCTTGGCCCTGCACTCTTCAGCATCTACATGCTGCCGATGGGTGACGTCATACGCAAATACGGTATTAGCTTTCACTGCTATGCTGATGACACCCAACTCTACATGCCCCTAAAGCTGACCAACACGCCAGACTGTAGTCAGTTGGAAGCGTGTCTTAATGAAATTAAACAATGGATGTCCGCAAATTTTTTGCAACTTAACGCCAAAAAAACGGAAATGTTGATTATCGGTCCTGCTAGACACCGACCTCTATTTAATAATACAACTTTAACATTTGACAACCAAATGATAAAACAAGGTGACTCGGTAAAAAATCTGGGTATTATCTTCGACCCAACTCTCTCCTTTGAGTCACACATTAAAAGCGTTACTAAAACGGCCTTCTTTCATCTCCGTAATATCGCTAAAATTCGCTCCATTTTGTCCACTAAAGACGCCGAGATCATTATCCATGCGTTTGTTACGTCTCGTCTCGATTACTGTAACGTATTATTTTCAGGTCTCCCCATGTCTAGCATTAAAAGATTACAGTTGGTACAAAATGCGGCTGCTAGACTTTTGACAAGAACAAGAAAGTTTGATCACATTACGCCTATACTGGCTCACCTGCACAGGCTTCCTGTGCACTTAAGATGTGACTTTAAGGTTTTACTAATTACGTATAAAATACTAAACGGTCTAGCTCCAGCCTATCTTGCCGATTGTATTGTACCATATGTCCCGGCAAGAAATCTGCGTTCAAAAGACTCCGGCTTATTAGTGATTCCTAGAGCCCAAAAAAAGTCTGCGGGCTATAGAGCGTTTTCCGTTCGGGCTCCAGTACTCTGGAATGCCCTCCCGGTAACAGTTCGAGATGCTACCTCAGTAGAAGCATTTAAGTCTCACCTTAAAACTCATCTGGATCCTCTAGCCTTTAAATAGACCTCCTTTTTAGACCAGTTGATCTTCCGCTTCTTTTCTTTTTTCTCCTATGTCCCCCCCTCCCTTGTGGAGGGGGTCCGGTCCGATGGCCATGGATGAAATACTGGCTGTCCAGAGTCGGGACCCAGGATGGACCGCTCGCCTGTGTATCGGTTGGGGACATCTCTACGCTGCTGATCCGACTCCGCTTGAGATGGTTTCCTTTGGACGGGACTCTCGCTGCTGTCTTGGATCCGCTTGAACTGAACTCTCGCGTCTGTGTTGGAGCCACTATGGATTGAACTTTCACAGTATCATGTTAGACCCGGGGGGGGGGGGGGTTGCCCACATCTGAGGTCCTCTCCAAGGTTTCTCATAGTCAGCATTGTCACTGGCGTCCCACTGGATGTGAATTCTCCCTGCCCACTGGGTGTGAGTTTTCCTTGCCCTTTTGTGGGTTCTTCCGAGGATGTTGTAGTCGTAATGATTTGTGCAGTCCTTTGAGACATTTGTGATTTGGGGCTATATAAATAAACATTGATTGATTGATTGATTGATATGTATATGTATATATGTATATATATATATATATATATACATATATATATATATATATATATATATATATATATATACATATATATATATATATATATATATATATATATATATATGTATATATATATATATATATATATATATATATATATATTCCTTCTGTTGTGTGTATATATATATATATTCTATATATATTCCTTCTATTGTGTGCATATATATGTATGCATATATATACATATATATAAATATATATACATATATACATACTGTATATATAGGTATGTATATATATATACAGTATATATATATACATACCTATATATACAGTATGTATATATATATATATATATGTATATATATATATAGAAGGGAGTGAGGCATGTAACTAAACCAAAATGTAGATCCGTGTGACTATATGTTGTGATTATGTGTTGAGTGTTACCGCGAATTGTTGAAGATGGGTGTTGAGTGAGAGGCGGAAGTTCAAGAGGGGCTGGGCAGGCTCAGAAGTCTGTGAGCAGGCATGAGGTCAAGGGCAGTAAAGAGGCGTCAAAGGTCCGTGTCCAGGCGGGAGGTTGAGATCCAAAAAGGGCAGCCAGGGAACCAGAGGGTGACACTGGGAGACGACACACGCAGCTCGCAATCAGGGGAGGAAGAAATGCTGCTGGAACGACATGACACAGGAAAACGCACAATGAACACGGAGGAGAAAAAAACAGAGGGAGAGAGCATAAAGCTTGATACGAGTCGGCTTACTGTACGGAACACTAAACTACGTTCTGGTCCGGAATTAAGGTTTGCACTGGCTTAAGTAGCCCAAGAAGTTAATCAAATAACAGGTGTGCTGATTGCAGATGGCTTGCTGCTGCCCGCTGCAGCCGGCGTGGTGCGTGCAGGTGCGCTCTTGGAGGTGCACCCAGCGCAGCGCACAAATGAATGTGCACTTAGGTGCGCCCGGGCAGTCACAAGGGCTGCATGAATGTGAGAGTTGTACTCACATTGCATTTATTGCACCCGCCCTGCCACAAAACAATGACTTATGCTCTGATTTTTCTTTTTTTTTTTTTTTTTTTTTTGCAAAGACGTCGGCATGAACAGCCACAAATCACAGGGATGTCCGGTCACAGAGGAGGTCCCGGTGCAGGGATCAGGACGAGTGCCATGTCCTCCTATACCAGCCGAGGCCCCTGTCCACAGGAGGGGCATTTATCTGCTGGCCTGAACTGTCTCACTCATCGGGGCGGCCAGAAGTTACGGTGCATTACAAGCACTTAGTGCAGCGATATCAAGGTTCACCTCCGATTTCCAATCTCAGGCCAGAACAGTGGGCTGGGAGGCCATCATTAAAAAGCCATTACATGGCCATATTTCATACACAAGTCTCTCCTATGTTTCAAGGTGTTAAAAGCTCAATGTGTATTTCCTCTATGTTTAAGCGGCAGGACAACGGCGCAGCACATAGCATCTCGCTCTCAGCAATTGACCTTGGCCCGGGCCGCCTTCATTAGCTTTTAGACACTTATCAGTCATAACTGGGTTTGTCCTCTTCGCAACGTTTCCTCCTTCACTTCACTTAGGCTGGAAAATAATGGCTGGAATCCATTTATCTGCCATTTCCAACAAGTGCGTGACATGAACAAATTATCTACTTTTCACTAAGTATGGCCAAGGTACCCTCTGAAGGATTCCTCCACTGTGCCGGCCAAGGTCAGACCCTTTTTAGACCCCCACCCCCTGCTCCATCCTGAGCTATTTTCTTCCTTCCCATCTTTAAATATTCATTTTGCTTTTGCTCGCTGGGCAGAGATTTTATGAGCACTATCAGCCATATTTCTCCAAACACACATCTTTATTTGTTTTTGATTATTTATGCCCCACTCTGACTTTATAACTCACATCCCTTGGAAAACATTGATCCGAGAGGCAAATGAATCTAATTAGGACCTCTTTCTTCTGTGCTGAATATTGACTTGTTTTGAAAGGTATGCCTCTCTATTTCAAGCCAGTGTCTGCGGAATGCTTGTTCCCAGTCCCTTTAAAGAAAAAAAAAACAACTTTCCAATGCTGATGAGATATTTTGGGCCATAAATGTAATAATGCCCAGTTGTCCATAATGGATCGCATTTATTGCAGGATGTCATTAGTAAGCCCACTCCTTGCTTTGCCTCATTTTGCATTAATCTCACATTTCTCCAAGGCACATGATGGAGAAGCATTCCACTTTCGTGTCGGCACCACCACTTGTTCACTGCGTATATGCATTTCCCACACTCAAATCTATTAAAAAAAAAAAAAAATCCCTCTACAGTACATGATTATTGTATTTTGCAATATTAATGGAAATGCATGTATGTGTGTTGGGGTGGTGCTTCAGTCAGTCAGACATTTGCAATTCCTATTCCCCACCGCATGATTACATTAAGAGTATGTTCTGTCATTTTTGATTAATGTCCCGTGTTTTCCTTGAAACAGAATTAAAATATGAAAAGCGACAGATATGACTCTATTACAAAGAATGATCAATTTTTAATAATCTACTCTAGGAAGGAAAAAAAAACATTAAGTGCTACTCAGAAATGCTCGAAATGGAATTCTGCAACATTTAGTCAACAGTGTTAGACTGCAAAATGATGTTGTACTCTGAATAATGCTACCACGTTCCAACCACCATATTGTATCTTTTTTTTACTATAGAATCTTTTAATTAAAAAAGTAACAATCCACTTTGCCATCAAAGCACAATTTACTTTAACAGTGATTTTCAGGGATCCATCTAGTGGTACGCCAAAGGATCACTTGATTAAAGTACAATGTTTTATGTTCTTATATTCAAACACAGTGTTACTGTTAAAACTGTGTGTAATGTTACAGTGGCCGAAATATTTGAGCTGAGTTGAGTTTGGGTTTATTTTGAACATGCATGCATACAACATGATACATCACAATTTCCAGTTCCTCTATTCAACATGTTCGAAAAGGAGTAGGAAGAAGCAGAGCTTATTTAATCCTAACCCTTTTTCCTTTACACAGCAGTTGCTAAAACTTTTGACCACTTCCTGTTCTCAATGAATTCAAAATATACTCCATAAGTAATAACAACAACAAATAAATAGATAAATACATAATAATTGGCAAAGTTAGTTATATTTCATATGGTGAGATGAGTAAGATTATCTTGAAAATGAATGGATGATTGAGATCAATTCCGAATGTTTATCATGGTTCTTCTTCTTTGTACTTTGTAAACACTTTAAGTTTGAAGAGTTTCTTGAAGTGTATCACGTTAGTACATTGTTAGCTTAATCCATTCCACAATTTAATTCCACATACAGATACACTGTATGTGGAATTAATTAATTAATTTGCCATTTAAGTTCCAGGAAGTTGCGTGTCTTGCCAGAACAACGGCTCCAAATTGAGAGCAAACTGCAATGGACCTCGAAGATATCATCATTGTTATTACTGCAGGACTAGAGGAAAAGGAATGGCTAAGCATGCTACACACACACCGAGCAGGACGGCACAAGAAGCTTACGCTAACCCCTAAAGTTTCAATGTAAAGTAGGGGTGAGCGATCCAGATGTCGATACTATCGATACCTATAATTGTATCGCGATATAAATATTACTAAAAAGTGATTGTAGAGGTGACCTCTAGTGAGTTCCTCGGACCACCACACACTGGCACGAGAGCCCGCTCTCAGGGTACAAAACACTTTTATTTTTATCACTCCATCCATCCATCCATCATCTTCCGCTTATCCGAGGTCGGGTCGCGGGGGCAGCAGCCTTAGCAGGGAAGCCCAGACTTCCCTATCTCCAGCCACTTCGTCCAGCTCTTCCCGGGGGATCCCGAGGCGTTCCCAGGCCAGCCGGGAGACATAGTCTTCCCAACGTGTCCTGGGTCTTCCCCGTGGCCTCCTACCAGCTGGACGTGCCCTAAACACCTCCCAAGGGAGGCGTTCGGGTGGCATCCTGACCAGATGCCCGAACCACCTCATCTGGCTCTATTTTTATCACTGTTGTGAGCCATTTGCTTTCCAACAAAATGTATTTTCTTTGTCCGTGTCGCTCTCTCTCTCTCTGGATCCCACTGCATCTCCAACCCCATGTCTTGGTCCGCCTGCTGCTAATAAGGGCGGCAGGGGATTAGCTAAGAAGGCCCACTTAGGCCATCCACTCACCTGTCGCTGTCTTCGAGGCCGGTTCTTGCACACCCCGTTCCGTTCAACAGAACATTTAATTTTTTTCTCCTGGCAATATTGAGACATTTTAGTACAAAAATTACAATATTATGCCTTTATTTTGATAAAAGATTATGGTTATATTCTATGCAGCGCGTTGTTCTGTACACATCTTTGATATTATTAGTACGCCTATACTTATTTGCGTTATTCCCAGCAAAAAAACATAAAATAGCTTGTAGAGCTGAGCCCATTTTGAGGAAGTGCCTTGAATCAAAACCCCCCAGGGAGCGATATTTCAGTGCAGAGAGGACCATAGGTAATATAGTTAACCTTGTAGAAATATGGCAGAAAACACAGTCGGCGTTCTTCAGTCTGTGACAATGGCCATTTTTTGCAACAAAGTGTAATGTGTACTGGAATGAATGCGGGCCCTTCAATTCCACTGTCAGCCATTTAGTCCGACCATGTGTGTGTGGAAATTAAAAAGAGGGGGCCTTTATGTGCGACCCTGCAGCACAAAAGGCTACATCCATAACTTACGCAGACAGGGAGGCTATTAGCCGCCACCGCCGGGCCACCTTTACATATTATGGGGTGGACTAATCACAGGGCTGAAGAGTCAAACTGCTGGAAGACTCCAGTCCATTTGTCTATGTACATAACAGGGGATGCAGGCATGCCAATAAAAATAGAAAACAATAGAGGTGATTTTAGAATGAATAGCAATACTTATTTGAAATGATTCTTAACCGATTAAAAATATGTTTTTCTTTTGTAATTTTTTTCACGTGGCCTATCCAACCATTTAGGCAAATCATACTGTTAATGTACAAATGTAGATGCCCATATCTGCTGTACAGATTTAAGAAAATCAAAGTGTTGGATACTTCTCCTGTTGCTTTATTAGGGTTGTACGGTATACCGGTGTTACCATAGTACCACGATACTAATGAATAATGTTCGGTACTATACCGCCTCTGAAAAGTACCGGTCAAATGCCATGGGTGGATCTACATCTGACATCCACTGTAATGATACCAAGTAAAGGTACGTATCTAGTTGATACTACCATGATTAAGTCGATATTTTTTGGCATCACAGCATCTTGTTTTGTTTTGTTTTTTTAATTTATATTATATTTTTAAACTCAGGGAATATGTCCCTGGACACATGGGGACTTTGAATATGACTAATGTATGATCCTGTAACGACTTGGTATCGGATTGATACTCAAAGAACAGAAGAATAAGTGATTATTCAATTTTAACAGAAGTGAAGATAGAACATGTCGAAAGAGAAAGTCAGCAGATATTAACAGTAAGTGAACAAGTAGATTAATATTTGAATTCCTACCACTTGTCCTTAGTAATTTTTTCAAAATAATAGAATGGAAAATGACACAAATGTTACTGCATACGTCAGCAGCTAAATTAGGAGCCTTTGTTTGCTTATTTACTAATAAAAGACAAGTTGTCTTGTACGTTCACTATTTTATTTAAGGGCAAACTTGCAATATGAAACATATTTTTTTAAGGTACCCTAAGATTTGTTGTTAATATAAAGCCAATAATGCAATATTTTGTGGTCCCCTTTATTTTGAAAAGTATTGAAATAATATTGGTACCGGTACCAAAATATTGGTATCGAGACAACACTAGTTTGTATTTGACTTTAAAAAATGTTTGGGTAGCATTTTATTAAATAAGACCATTTTTATTTTAAGTAATACATATAGTAAATGTATCAATGCTGGTTATCTATTTTATGGAGGAACGTAGTTATTCATAGAACAGGCACCCAATGTTAATAAATCGAAAATCATTTTGAAACGAGAATCATTTCTGAATCGAATCAAATCGTATGGTGCCCAAAGATCCACAGCCCTAGAAAACAGAATCCTTTTTTTTTTTTTTCCCCAATTGCGTGCGACACCTCACAAACCAGAGCCATATGGACGTTGGAGAGAAATCAAAAGGTCTCATCACCAAAGTGGAAGTGAAGCTGTAGCAAAGATGCTCAATGAGGAAGTACAACACACCACAAGCAGATGTGGTCGGCGTGACGTCCATATGACACGCACTTTTGTCCCAAAACCCGGCGAAAACGTCTCCTCTTTACGCTTATTTCATTTCCTCTGATGAAATCATCCATGTTGTGACGTCGCTCTCCTGTGTGTTAGCCACACAATAGCTTGTAATCACATCCAATAAAATGAAGTGTGCATCTGAAACGCTTAGATTCACTGGAAAGGAGTAAACGATACCATGGATCCTGCTTAAAAAGGATTTGCAAACCATTTGGCCCGGCTGCTCTTCATATTACCTTAATGCCTCCCAAAAGGCCAAAGCCAAGAATGAATTATTGATGGCCATCATATGGATCGCACGCTGAGGCTCCACATGCCTATTACACCCGTGTTCATTCATTTGCGTCCGCCTGAGCTACACATTGCTCTTGCTTGTACTTTTAGTCGTAAGATGGTAACAATAACGGCTTGTGGGGGGAAAAAAAGTTGTATTAAGGGTATCTTGCGAGGGTACATGCAATTTGACCTTTGACCTGCTGATTTGTCCATTAAGGCATTTCTCTATTTACGCATTGACAATGACAACAAAGAAAAACCATATAATTAAGAATGACTGGGAAGCAGTAATTGGTTTTGGATAGAGATTATCGGCCAATAAATGCTTTAAAATGTAATATTGGAAATTGTCGGTATCGGTGTCAAAAAGTAAAATATATGACTTTTTAAAACGCCGCTGAACGAAGTGGTACACGGACGTAGGGAGAAGTACAGAGCGCCAATAAACCTTTAAGGCACTGCCTTTGCGTGCCGGCCCAATCACTTAATATCTACGACTTTTCACACACACAAATGAACGTAATGCATACTTGGTCAACAGCCATACAGGTCACACTGAGGGTGGTCGTATAATTAACTTTAACACTGTTACAAATATGCGCCACACTCTGAACCCACACTAAACAAGAATGACAAACACATTTCAGAAGAACCTCCGCACCGTAAAACAACATAAAAACAACAGAACAAATACCCAAAACCCCTTGCAGAATTAAGTCTTCCGGGTCGCTACAATATACACCCCCTAACACCCAAACCCCCCACCTCAACCTCCTCATGCTATCTCAGGGAGAGCATGTCCCAAATTCCAAGCTGCTGTTTTGAGGCATGTTAAAAAAAATAATGCACACTGTGACTTCAATAATAAATACAGTTCGGCAGTGCCATGTTGGCATTTTTTTCCATAACTTGAGTTTATTTATTTTGGAAAACCTTGTTACATTGTTTAATGCATCCAGCGGGGCATCGCAACAAAATTAGGCATCATAATGTGTTAATTCCACAACTGTATGTATCGGTATCAGTTGATACCGGAATCGTTAATTAAGAGTTGGACAATATCGGGATATTGGATATCGGCAAAAAAGCCATTATTGTACATCGCAACTGGAAATCTCCATTGGTACAAATAAACTAACCACATCTTGTTCAAAGGTTAATCTAATACAGTTTAAGGTTGTCCATCGCATATACACTATATTAAGTTAAAGTTAAAGTACCAATGATTGTCACACACACACTAGGTGTGGTGAAATTTGTCCTCTGCATTTGACCCATCCCCTTGATCACCCCCTGGGAAGTGAGGGGAGCAGTGGGCAGTAGCGGTGCCGTGCCCGGGAATCATTTATGGTGATTTAACCCCCAATTCCAAACCTTGATGCTGAGGGCCAAACAGGGAGGCAATGGGTCCCATTTTTATAGTTTTTGGTATGACTCGGCCGGGGTTTGAACTCACAACCTACCGATCTCAGGGCTGACACTCTAACCACTAGGCCACTGAGTAGGTCACTCGGCCACTGAGTAGTATTTGGCCACCTATCCAAATGATGAGAGTCAGGTGTCCTAATCACTTGGCCCAGTGTATAAAACACTTAGGCATGGAGACTGTTTCTCCAAACATTTGCGAAAGAATGGAACTGTCAAAGGATGCCACCTGTGCAACAAATCCAGACGTGAAATTTCCTCGCTCCTAAATATTCCGAAGTCAACTTTATTATAAGAAAAGTGAAGAGTTTGGGAAGAACAGCAACTCAGCCACCAAGTGGTAGGCAACGTAGTCTGACAGAGAGGGGTCAGCGGATGCTGAAGTGCATAGTGCAAAGACTTTCTGCACAGTCAGTTGCAACAGAGCTCCAAACTTCATGTGACCTTTCAATTAGCCCACGTACAGTACGCAGAGAGCGTCATGGAATGGGTTTCTCATGGCCGAGCTGCTGCATTAAGCCATACATCACCAAGTCCAATGCAAAACGTGGGATGCCACTGGACTTTAGAGCAGTGGAGACGCCTTCTCTGGACTGATAAATAACGCAGTTCCAACAGGCAAGCTGATGGACGAGTCTGGGTTTGGAGGTTGCCAAGAGAACACCACATTTTGGACTGCATTGTGCCGAATGTGAAATTTGGTGTAGGAGGAATTATGATGTGGGGTTGTTTTTCAGGAGTTGGGCTTGGCCTCTTAGTTCCAGTGAAAGGAACTTTGAATGCTCCAGGATACCAAAACATTTTGGACAATTCCAGGGATGGCACTTCAAGTTCATATGTGAGTCAAGGCAGGTGGCCAATTACTTTTGGCAACATAGTGTATTTTTCTAACGCCAAACTTTGCAAAAAGTTATGCCGATATTGCAGACACATGTAATCGCTGTCTATTGACTCCTGCAAACATGACACACATGTTCTGGTCCTGTCCCCATCTGAAAGCCTACTGGATTGATATTTTTGATATTAATCCACTCCACCGGTTGGTGGAGTGGCCGTGCTAGCAACTTGAGGGTTCCAGGTTCGATCCCTGCTTCCGCCATACTAGTCACTAGCGTTATGTCCTTGGGCAAGACACTTTTCCCACCTTCTCCCAGGGCCACCCACATTGGTTTAAATGTAACGTAGATATTGGGTTTCACTATGTAAAAGCGCTTTGAGTCACTAGAGAAAAGTGCTATATAAAAATATGATTAAATTTAAAAAAACATCCTGCAGATACATACAATTTTTAATTGACGTCTCGTGCAGAATTGGCCATTTTTTGGAATTCCGCCAAACTATCAAAAAACTAAGCAGAATTTTCGGGATAGTATCGCCTTTGCATTATTAATAGTTCGTAGAAGGATTTATTGGAGTGGAAATCACAGTTTGCCCCCCAAGGCCTCCCTGTGACTTAAGGTTTTCCTTAGATTTAGAGAAAATTAAATATAATCTGAGGGGTACACCCAGACAATTTGACTTGACCTGGGGTTGCATAATTAGTTACATAGCAAAATTAAAGGCCTACTGAAATGAGATTTTCTTATTTAAATGGGGATAGCAGGTCCATTCTATGTGTCATACTTGATCATTTCGCGATATTGCCATATTTTTGCTGAAAGGATTTAGTAGAGTACATCGACGATAAAGTTCGCATTTTTTGGTCACTAATAAAAAAGCCTTGCCTGTACCGGAAGTAGCAGACGATGTGCGCGTGATGTCACGGGTTGTGGAGCTCCTCACATCCTCACATTGTTTAAAATCATGGCCACCAGCAGCGAGAGCGATTCGGACTGAGAAAGCGACGATTTCCCCATTGATTTGAGCGAGGATGAAAGATTCATGGATGAGGATAGTGAGAGTGAAGGACTAGAAAAAAAAAGGCGAGGGAAGTGGCAGCGATTCAGATGTTATTAGACACATTTACTAGGATGATTATGGAAAATCCTTTATCTGCTTATTGTGTTGCTAGTGTTATAGTGAGATTATATGGTACCTGAAAGTCGGAGGGGTGTGGCCATGGGTCTGGTGACCGCCAGTGTCTCCGGTGGGAGGAGGTAAGAGAGTCCGCAGCTGCAGGAGGATGCAAGCTCCGCTCATGTCTACGGTAAGAGCCAACTTATTACCACAATTTTCTCACGGAAACCTGCCGGTTGACATGTGGTCGAGAATCATGTTCGCTTGACCGCTCTGTTCCATAGTAAAGCTTCACCTTTGGGAATGTAAACAAGGAAACACCGGCTGTGTTTGTGTTGCTAAAGGCAGCTGCAATCCACCGCTTCCCACCTACATCTCACTGGTTGTAGAGCTCCTCACATCCCCCCCCCCCCCTTTTCGGCGCCCCTGGCTGTAACACCGCAATTTCTCACACTTGCCAATCCTCCCGAAGTTCAGTGCCCCTCCCGAAAATCTCCCGGGGCAAGCAAGCATTCTCCCGATTTTCACCCGGACAACAATATTGAGGGCGTGCCTTAAAGACACTGCCTTTAGCATTCTCTACAACCTGTCGTCACGTACGCATTTCCTCCATACAAACAGCGTGCAGGCCCACTCGCATAATATATACGGCTATTACACACACATGAGTGAATGCATGGCATTCTTGGTCAACAGCCATACAGGTCACAATGAGGGCGGCCGTATAAACAATTTTAACACTGTTACAAATATGTGCCACACTGTGAACTCACACCAAACATGAATGACAAACACATTTCGGGAGAACGTCTGCACTGTAACATAACATAAACACAACAGAACAAATACCCAGAACCCTTTGCAGCACTAACTATTTCGGGACGCTACAATATATTTTGATATTTACCTCAGAAGGCTGCAAATAGAAAAGAAGCATTACATTTGTATTTAAATTTTATTTGATATGCCATTGATATTTTTTAATTATTATTATTATTATTTGAAACTCGATTTTGCATGTCACTATAAAGTTATATAAGCCTTGCTTGTTCAATGTTCAATGCAAAACTTGTTTGGGTCCCTATTAAAAGGTTAATTTGTTCAACCTTGGCCCGCGGCTTTGTTCAGTTTAAAATTTTGGCCCACTCTGTATTTGAGTTTGACACCCCTGCTCAATCGGCTTGTGGTGAAGAGGAAGGCAGTATATTGCTACCCACTCTGACTGAAATGTAGGACAGGGCGTGGGAGATGTTGTTATTATTTTACTTTTATTATTTTTCTGTAATTTAAAAATATTTTTTTGTATTTTTGTATTTTTTTTTTTTTTTCGGGCGGTGGAGGGGGACAAAAAAAAGTGTTTGTTTTCTCAGTACTTTTAGTATGATTTCCCTATCAAATGAATAAATAAATCTTATTAAACAATAAATAATTACAAACCATAGTAGGAAAAATAGATGCTAAACAAAATCTAATTGTGGCTATCTCCTTAGAGAATAACACGGGACTATCTTAAAAGAAGGTCTGGCAATGATTTATTGCTAAATTCCAGTCATTTTCAATACATTATAGGTTTCAAATTGTGTTTAAATTGAGTGCAGAGAAGAAAAAGCCATTAGGAGATGCAGAAATGAAGATGATATTTAAATATTCATGCACTCCGTACCTTATTATTGAATCTGTACACTAACAAAATCAATATTAAGTGCAGTTTGACATAAATGTATTTATGAATTTCGACTTTCAAAGTACTTGCGTTTTTCCTCCTCAAAAAAAGGGATGAGCACAACGGTGTAATGATATCAAAACAGAGTGTCAGAGTGCATTAGTCTGGGAGTTTATGAACCCGCACATAAAAAGTCGCCAGCGTCCCTGCAGAAGTGCTTCGCAGGCACAACTGTCGCTTTTTACAAACATCAGTCATTTTACAGGCCGGCATCCCAGCGAGGGCTGGGGCTGATAGTGAGAGAAAGATGCAGTCATCTTGTTTGTCCTAAATGAGATCTTTGCAGTAAGCCCACTTGTATTAAGGCCTCCGAGTGGGACTGTGTAGCATTTAATTAAAATGGATGTCTCTCGTCGCACCCAACCTGTCCCCCTCGCTGCTCTTCCATGCCGGGACACGTCTTTGTGTGGACAACGGCCCAACGGGACACTTGTGACACAACCGCACATCTGGTTCTTGCATGAGTCTTACAATACCATGCAAACAGACGCCCCGAACTACTGGGACTCGATACCGAGTCCCAGTAGTTCAGTACTACTGTGAGTGTTCATGTTTTAAAAAAATGCTAATTATTCAATAATGAAACATTTTTTGGGTAACACTTTAGTATGGGGAACACATTCACCATTATTTGCTTATTCCATCCATCCATCCATCCATCCATTTTCTACCGCTTATTCCCTTTCGGGGTCGCGGGGGGCGCTGGCGCCTATCTCAGCTACAATCGGGCGGAAGGCGGGGTACACCCTGGACAAGTCGCCACCTCATCACAGGGCCAACACAGATAGACAGACAACATTCACACTCACATTCACACACTAGGGCCAATTTAGTGTTGCCAATCAACCTATCCCCAGGTGCATGTCTTTGGAAGTGGGAGGAAGCCGGAGTACCCGGAGGGAACCCACGCATTCACGGGGAGAACATGCAAACTCCACACAGAAAGATCCCGAGCGTGGATTTGAACCCAGGACTGCAGGACCTTCGTATTGTGAGGCAGACGCACTAACCCCTCTCCCACCGTGAAGCCCTATTTGCTTATTAACATGCAAATTAGCATCATATTGGCTCTTAGTCATTACTAAATACTTATTAATGCCTTATTGTGCATGGCCTTATTATACAACCAGTAAATCATTAGCTAACAGTCTTCCCTCAATAACCTCAGAATTATTTACTTCAGAATTATTGCTTATTAGTAACACTAACCCTAACCCTTATATGCTCCCCTAGTGTCCAAATAAGTCTAAATTAAGTCTTAGTTACTTTTTTAAGCAACTAATTAATGGTGAATATGACCCGAATGCAGCTGAGATAGGCTCCAGCACCTCCCGCGACCTCAAAAGGGACAAGCGGTAGAAAATGGATGGATGGATGAATGTTCCCCATACCAAAGTGTTACCATAGTTTTACTTAACATTCAACAGTAAGCTGATAATACAACAGTAAGGAACCGAATTCCCCATCCTTGGGTGGATCTCGTGAGAGAGAAAAGAGGGGGGGGGGTTATCATTTTGCAATGCAAATTGCTGAAAACCATGGAAAGCGTCACACGACAGAGCAACTGACGCTATGGTCCAAGTTGGAATCGCCACACTACGCATTTTACTGCAATCTGGTGGCTCAAGTGGATAGAGCAACCCTCCTCACCATTTGTCACCTTTCATGTCTCAGGTAAACCGTAACGAATCCCTTCCTACTCTAACTATGCTGTCTAGTTGTTATAGAGTTGTACCTCAACTTAAGAGTGCCCCATCTTCCATTCATCCATTTTCTACTGCTTATTCCCTTTGGGGTGGCAGGGGACGCTGGTGTCTATCTCAGCTACAATCGGGCGGAAGGCGGGTTTACACCCTGGACAAGTCGCCATCTCATCGCAGGGCCAACACAGATAGACGGACAACATTCACACTCACATTCACACACTAGGGCCAATTTAAAGTTGCCCATCAACCTATCCCCGGGTGCATGTGTTTGGAAGTGGGAGGAAGCCGGAGTACCCGGAGGGAACCCATGCATTCTCGGGGAGGACATGCAAACTCCACACAGAAAGATCCCGAGCCCGGGATTGAACCCTGACTACTCAGGACCTTCGTATTGTGAGGCAGACGCACTAACCCCTCTGCGAACGTGAAGCCCTACCCCATCTTAACAGTGTTTATTTATGTATTTGAAATAGGACAATGCATATTCATCAATATCGAGCAACAATGTAAATATGCCGGAGTTAGCACAATAGCTCATTTTCATCCCTTGTCCTAAGGCAGGTGAATACAGTAAACATTCAACAGGTCATGATACAAAAGAATATATAAATCACAAGACATTACACATTACAAACATACCATAGGCACAGACCATGGACGAAAAAAATAAAACAAACAACAAACAAACAAAAACAAGTGAGTAATCTGATTGTGCGTGCATGTCCGATTAGTTTTCAACCACTGTTTCAGTGCAGTTTTAAATGTTAAATAGGTGTCACAGTTTCTGACAGTGTGCTGTCTTAACTAATTGTGATGCGTTAAGTTGGAAGCATCCCCGCCAATAGTTGGTGTGGCTATAGCCGTTAAGAGTCGCCCAAAACATCTGGTCTGGCTTTAGCTTATAGCAAGGGATGGACATAACATTGTTGTGGAGGGGGGCGTGGACTGCTGGCCTGCCGCGGAGCGGGTTGTGTAACTACCGGCCTCGAAGCCAGCTGCAGGTGAGTAGATTGCCCAGCTTGGACTGGTTATCTAATCACCTGTCGCCCTTATTAGCAGCAGCCGGTCCGAGACACGTTGTTAGAGTTGGAGAGAGAGAAAGTCCAACGCTGGGGAATACAAGGGAGAGCAAAAGAGACTGAGGCTGAAAGTCGAGTGCGTTTGCCGCAGAGTGGACTAAATAAAAACATTATTGAATCCGGAATACCGGGGCTCTCGTGCCAGTGTGTGGTGGTCAGGGGAACCCACGGCACAGAAACGTCCACAATTGTTTTCCAACCGTGGAAAGGAAGGTTAGTGTGAAGGACAGTGCTGAGAAGAAGTGGATAAAATTAATTGAATTAAGGAAGTAAATCATCAAAAACATCACAGACTGTGTGGCTGACATGGCAAAGCAATTTTGGCCTACTACTGCTAGTCGGCGCCGTACTGAAGCAGAATGAGTCAAACGACAGACAATGATGTTAAAATAGAGGTGGAAATTATCAATGAAAATATGGAACCACTGCTGATGGTGTGTTTGATGGAGAAGCAGCCGGAACTAGAAACCGAAGAAGTCCATTCTCTAAAGTAATTGTGTGTACATTATATTATATTATATTTTTATATATATTTATTTATCTATATTTGCATTTATTCCTTTTTTAAGTACCGTTTATACAGTCATAAAAGTATACTCATCTGGCACTGGTATCGGATAATATGCCATGGTTAAGGTTAAGGTTTATCAGTGGCTTAATGGCCCTGAGATCGGTAGCTCGTGAGTTCAAACCCCGGCTGAGTCTTACCAAAGACTATAAAAATGTTACCCATTGCCTCCCTGCTTGGCACTCAGCATCAAGGGATGGAATTGGGGGTTAAAAATCACCAAAAATGATTTCACGGGCGTGGCCACTGCTGCTGCTCACTGCTCCTCTCACCTCCCAGGGGGTTAACAAGGGTCGTGGGTCGAATGCAGAGAGTGATTTCGCCACACCTTGTGTGTGTGTGTGTATGTGTGCGTGTGTGTGTGTGTGTGTGTGTGTGTGTGTGTGTGTGTGTGTGTGTGTGTGTGTGTGTGTGTGTGTGTGTGTGTGTGTGTGTGTGTGTGTGTGTGACTATCGTTGTTTTTTTAGCTTTATTTATTTGTGTAGCAATATTTAAAACATCCCCAAATGCTGTAGTGATTAAAAACAGAAAGGTAAATGATTAAAATAATAATAAAAATAATAATCACAACAAGTACAGAACACTCTGTATTCAAAATACAGCTGAATATAAATAGAATGAAATATAGAAAATGCATTAAAAATGTTTTTAAATGTATGAATAAAACATAAAAATGTACATACATGTCTAACTCAGCTTGTGTTAAAAGTTTAGTTTAAGTGTGCTTTAGAGGAGATTTAATCGTCTCGAGGGATGTAGGTTCAGAGGGAGCGTGTTCCATGGTTCAAAGCCTGCTACTGCAAAAGCTCTGTCTCCTCTGGTCTTCAATCGCGACCTTCTAAAAAGCAATGCAAGTATGCAAACAATACCCATCCTTTTTTAACTGTATCACACACATGCCACCTTTTCCAAATCAGTTTCTCATCCTTTAGTTTTTTCATAGAAATGTGAGAAAAGTTAAAAGGCTCTTTATTGGGGAAGACGCATCTCTGGACACAAGATGATGCCATAAAAGCAGGAAGTCATTGGGGGTGAAAACAAAGCATCAATCTGAGCTAGGAGGGGAGAGGAAGTAAATCACAAAAATCATAGCCTTCAGGCCTTCTCTTTAAAATCCTTTAAACAGATTCAAAAAGAGCACCAATTCCGCAAGAGTCTGTCTGCAACCAGCCTTATAAATGCGTTATACACGCTGAGGTAAAATCCACAAAAGCTTATTGAGAAACAAAATAACGATGCAGAGTTGTTTGCAAACTTGGAGGACTTTAAAGATATCACCTGTTGGCATCAATGAGGAAGAAGGTATTAAAAACATCAACTAATAAAAAAAACGTTTTAGGTCTCTATTTCAACATTGTTTATAGCTGTTTGTCTTCCTGGCAGCAATTTAAATATTTTATTTTTTTGTAAATATGCAAATTCTACACGTTCAAGGCCAGTGTGCATTAATCCAATGGTTCTCAAATGGGGGTACGCGTACCCCTTGGGGTACTTGAAGGTACGTCAAGGGGTACGTGAGATTATTTAGAAATATTCTAAAAAAATAGCAACAATTCAAAAATCCTTTATAAATATATTTATTGAATAATACTTCAACAAAATATGAATGTAAGTTCACAAACTGTGAAAAGAAATGCAACAATGTAATATTCAGTGTTGACAGCTAGTTTTTTTGTGGACATGTTCCATAAATATTGATGTTAAAGATTTATTTTTTTATGAAGAAATGTTTGGAATGAAGTTCATGAATCCAGATGGATCTCTATTACAATCCCCAAAGAGGGCACTTTAAGTTGATGATTACTTCTATGTGTAGAAATCTTTATTTATAATTTAATCACTTGTTTTAAGTATTTTTTTATATCTTTTTTTCCCAATTTTTCACGAAAGACCACTAAAAATAAGCAATATTTTGCACTGTTATACAATTTAGTGCTGTATTTTACTTCTTTATCTCTTTTTTTTCAACCAACAAGGCTTTGCTCTGATCGCCTATACAGCGTTAAATTTTTTGCGGCTCCATACAGATTAGTTTTTTGTCTCTATATGGCTCTTTCAACGTTTCAACTCTTTCACCCGGGCTAAGGTGACGCGATGTGCAAAATGCTTTCTAAAATTCCCAGATGTCACCAAGCAAGTGCAAAAATAAGATTAAAAAACAAACAAATAAAGCAGTGTTGAATCTGAATAACTTATCTCCCCCCAACCCTGATGTGCACATCAGTGAGCTTGCATACAGAGACCAGATCCACATTATGCATCCATGTGGTGTCACACTAGGAGTTTGTTTGAAGTTTCAGGCTTTCTTTCAGACCGATATTTTATCCATATTTTCGATAAACAAAGGAATATCCGTACCCATGTGGTCCAAATAATGATGATGGATCCATGAAAGAAATCAACTTGATTGATGCAAATGGAGCAATGAAAAGAAGCACTGTGAGATACTGTAACAAATGACCTGTTATCCACACCCCCCCAACCCCCCCCCCCCCACCCCCCTCTTACAGTGTAAGGACAACGTGCTGGCAAACACGTGTGGAGGAAAAGGAAGCTCGACTCCAGGACACTGACAAAAAAAAAAGCAAACTTGCAACAAAGCAAAAAAGAGGTGGGGGAAAAGACGGAAAATATGAGAGGGATCTTAAAATTGATACACTCTCTTCTGGAGTACATTACATGAATACTTTTAACTGGCAAAAAGTATTATTTTTGTATTTTATGGTAATTTCATGTTATTTCATATTTACAAACCACTATGTTATGGAGAATGATGTCATTGTTGAGATCTATTACTATTCAGATTTACTAAAAGTAAAATAATTGTTACATTCCCCCGGGGAAGGAGAAGACACAAAGACAGCAATACGCTGAACGGGTTTATTGAACTTAATGATGTGTTGGGGTGTGTATGCTACTACGAGTGAATGGTGTAAGACGATGTGCAGAATTAACAATGTAAAGGTTACTAGAGGGTGTTGTCCGTGCGTGTTGGATGAAATGTCCAAAAGTCCAGAGGGGCAAGGCAAGAAGGAAGTCCGTGAACGAGCGAGAGGTCGGGGGTTGGAGAGAGGCGCCGGGGTCCGTTTCCGAGCGGGTGTCGAGGATCGAGGAAAGTGGTCCAAATTCTGGAGGGAAGTCCATAGAAACGAGGCACCCAGCTCGATCACTGGGGACTGAAGGAATACTGCGGGGAACACAGGGGACGTGTAAGACACGGGCAAAGGGAAAGCACAGAGAGCAGATACAAGGAGGGAAGCCAAGGACTGGATGATTACTACAAAGAGTGAACTACGTTCTGCCACTGGATCTTCGGGTCCGCTGGTGCTTATGGTGCCGGAACCTCATCAGATCCAGCTGCACTGATTGTAGATTGCCCTCAGCCGTGCAGACGATTGGCCGGGATGCGGGAAGAGAGAGCAGGGGTGTGTCCTGGGGTGCCCCGAGCGGAGCTGCCGGCGGCGCTTGCTGTGGATGGAATGCGGGATTGCGCATGCGCCGGGACAATAATAATCTGGAATGTTCAAACTATTATGTTTTCATAGTTGCACTTTGCTAAAAAAAATCAAAAAAATAGGGATGTCCAAAAAGTGGCTCAATGACCATTTTCGATTCCTATCAATGTTTTTGAATGACCCTTGACATCCATCCATCCATCCATCATCTTCCGCTTATCCGAGGTCGGGTCGCGGGGGCAGCAGCCTAAGCAGGGAAGCCCAGACTTCCCTCTCCCCAGCCACTTCGTCCAGCTCTTCCCGGGGGATCCCGAGGCGTTCCCAGGCCAGCCGGGAGACATAGTCTTCCCAACGTGTCCTGGGTCTTCCCCGTGGCCTCCTACCGGTTGGACGTGCCCAAAACACCTCCCTAGGGAGGCGTTCGGGTGGCATCCCGACCAGATGCCCGAGCCACCTCATCTGGCTTCTCTCGATGTGGCCCTTGACATATTGTAAAAATATAAATACTAATTAGATGTTTTGAATTAAAGTTAAAGTTAAAGTACCAATGATTGTCACATACACACTGGGTGTGGTGAAATTTGTCCTCTGCATTTGACCAATCCCCTTGATCACCCCCTGAGAAGCGAGGGGAGCAGTGGGCAGTAGCTGTGCCGCACCCGGGAATCGTTTATGGTGATAGATATTATACTAGTTTTTGATTTTTCTTCACCCACTTCTGCAGTCCTCTCCAAGGTTTCTCATACTCATTCACATTGACATCCCACTGGGTTGTGAGTTTTTCCTTGCCCTTATGTGGGCTCTGAACCGAGGATGTCGTTGTGGCTTGTGCAGCCATTTGAGACACTTGTGATTTGGGGCTATACAAAAAAACATTGATTGATTGATTGAGCTCTTCTGTGAAGGTTGTCCACAATGTTGCGGAAGTGTGTTTATAGGAATTGTACACCAATCTGCTAAAAGCGAATTAGTGAGGTTAGTTAGTTAGTGAAGACCGGGCTCTAAGTGTCCGTTCTAATTCATCCCAAAAGTGTTCTATCGGGTTCAGGTCAGGACTCTGTGCAGGTCAGTCAAGTTGATCTACCCCAGACTCTGTCACAGGTGGCATCCTATGACCGTTCCACGCTGGAAATTACGGAGCTCCTGAGAGCGGCCCATTCTTTCACAAGAAAGAATGTGCCGCCCTTAGAGACACTAGTGATTTAGGGCTATATAAAAAAACATTGATTGATTGACATGCCAGGCGTCGACTTAACTCTTGTTTTGAGTGCTGCTCTCCTACACCTGTCCCTACTTAGTTTCAGCTGTTCCTAGTTGCCAATCATGAGGGTCTCGATACATAATGGTGATATTGAGACCGCACTATTTTAAAGTCATAAAAATTGTGACTCGAGTCACTTGACATACAAAGCACAAGACATGCACCTAGGGATAGGCCGATTGGCAACACTAAATGTCCCGAGTGTGTGAATGTGAGTGTGAATGTTGTCTATCGGTGTTGGTCCAGGGTGTATCCCACCTTCCGCCCGAGTGCAGCTGGGATAGGCCCCCGCTCCCAAGCGACCCTGAGAGGGACAAGCGGTAGAAAATGGGATGAATGGATGGATGGATTTTATTTATTAGAGATTTAACTACCAGCCTTTAAGCACTGTTTAATGTTTCATTTTATCAATCATTAACCCTCTTGGAACATTCGATTTTCATTATCTTGAAAGCCAAACAGGACATAAAAGCACTCAAGTTTATGAAGGACATGAAAACATTTTGGACTCATATTTTCTCGTTACTTTTTTAAGCTATAGTCCTTAACAAAAATATCAAAAATATATCATTGTTTGTTGCTTTTTTTTTTACCCTTTTGAAAGCCTTTGGTTTCCTACTCTGCAGGTGACTGTTTTGGACTTGTGTTGTATTTTTCCCTTGTGTGCCCCCCGGTCTGCCACTGAGTGCCGGCTCCCACACCTGTCCTGGATTGGCAACCAAGACACTCCTGTTCCTGGTTGCCAATCAGGCACTTTTACATGCCTGCCATGTCTGTCTGTCAGTGTCTGATCATTATTCCCTGCACACAATTGCCTTTGTTAGCTTTTGCTACTTTACTGAGAGTGTATGTTCTTTTTTAGAGAAGTTTTGTGTCTTGTGCACTTCCTAGCTGCACTTGACTTCTTTGTTAAGTAAAAGTGTTTTTATACTTACATTCCGACTGCCGTCTCTGCATCTCTGGGGTCATAATGCAAAACAGCTTCACGCATCGTTACATTTTGATCAGTTAATTTCACAGGTTTAAACTGATAAAATAACTCACGTTATGCAAATCTATACTAGGTAGGTAGGTAGGTAGGTAGGTCTTTATTGTCATTGCAACAAGTACAACGAAACTTTGTTTTCAGCACAAAACTGTTCAAGATTAGACAAACAAAGAGTGTACAGGGTTACAGAACAAGAACGCTGATGGGTCGCCATAAGCTGCCCCGTAAAAGATGGGAAAAGGGTAAACGCTGGGGAAGGATAAGAAAAAAAATACAATCCAGACTGGGCTCCGTTCGGAGTGAGAAAAAACCTCCATAGCAAAGCACATATACATATTACAACATACATCTCGAGATATCTAGCAACAGAGGGAAGGTAGTTCAAGGTCATGGTGGTAGGTCGCAGCTCTCAGGCGCTGACCATCCATTCATCACCCCTATGGGATTTGCGTCGAGGGCGTTGGATTAGGGAGAAGGGTGGGGTGTATGTGTGGCGTACATTTATTGTGGATCTGTGTGTGTGTGTATATAAATAAGCCCATAGTGTGTCTCTGTTCCGCGGCCTTGATGTATTTGCCGTCGCTTGTCCAAAGTTCAAAACAACAGGTGTGTGTCCATGAGAGACAAGAAGGGAGTTTGTTGTGTCTTCGCTACAGCGATATTCGGGAGAGTCTCGAAGCCAGGGAAACAATCCAAGTTAAAATGATTTGTATGCGAGTGAAAATAAAATTTGCTTTTCACTCTAAAATTGTCTATGACTGGTCCTCAAAAACTGTGGGGTAGACAGTCCGATGTAATCCACAGTTCTTCCCGCATCCTCCAATCATTTGTGGCAGCTTTGGGGTACTTTGAAGACTGCCAGCAACTTCCAATTTGTCGACAAACCAGAGCAACGCTTACTCCAATCTGCAGATGTCCTGTTGTCATAATTCCAAATAGGTGGATATCTTCACGTTGTCGACAGAAAAGGGTCACCAGGTACGCGGAACTCCTTCTTCTCCCAAGAGTCCGTTGTGTGTCCTGCAACAACCGCTTCGCCACGACAGCAGGTTCCCCCAAACCCAAGATCTTGTCAATTTTGTTGAGGCCAGTTAAATAGTTCCAATGTTTAGATTCGGAGAGCAGTGCAAAAAAGAGGCAACAAGAAAGTTAAGACAAGACAAAACAAAGAAGCAAGCAGGAGCGATAAGGGAGAGGAAAAGGGAGCGTGCACACTCGTTGAATGACAACTGTGACATCCTTTGATTACAGCAGCATTAAGTAACTTTTCAGCCGTATTTTCATACCTTTTTGGATAATGGATGGATGTAAAACTGAATGACACCTCTGTCATGGCCTGAGGGGGTCTACAAATGTGCTGACTTGCTTTGCAGCATATGTCACTCCCCCTTTCCCCTTTCGTTAATAAGACAGAAGTCGATGCGAACACCTACGTGCCGCCAGAAAACACAAAGAAGAAGACGTCTACTGCTATCATGGCCGAAGCTCCAACACAACCAAAGAAACGAAAAGTTTTGTCTGAGGAGACAAAAAAGGAAAAGAGAGCTAACCGGATAGAAGGACTGTCAGGATCAACATTGCCCCGGCTTTCACTTGCTAGTGTGAGCTCCGAATGGGGAAATTCAAACCGATGCTGCCTTGGCTGTGTTCCTGCCCGACTAGTAAGTGACGTTCGATGCTCAAATCAAAATTAGAAATTTGTGTGGTAGCTATAAATAGCCGCCAGAGCGATAGTTTCATTACTACTTTCTTTGAAATTATCTCCTTCCGGTTTTTCTTTGCTTCAGACCTGCATCCGCCCCGACACATTCTTGGTAGTGGCGTTATGTTTGTAGCGCAATCCAAGATAATTTCTTGATTTTGTCTGCTATTTAACATGAGCATAGCCATTAGAGACGTTATATTTGTGTCAAAACATTGGTCCAACAGTGCCGCCAAAATCAACCAAAATCCACAGTTCTTAAGTGGGACTTTAAAATGAAAGGGTTAAAATGAGACTTTTTTTTTTTTTTAAATGTTTGGTATTTATGTTTTTGGCGGAAGTTGATTGATGGATTTTAGCAAAGAAAGTTTAAACATTTTTAATATATAAATCAAAAATGTTTGTATGCCCTTTGAAAAATTAAAGGCCTACTGAAACCCACTACTACCGACCACGCAGTCTGATAGTTTATATATCAATGATGAAATATTAACATTGCAACACATGCCAATACGGCCTTTTTAGTTTACTAAATTGCAATTTTGAATTTCCCGTGAGTTTCTTGTTGAAAACGTCGCGGAATGATGACGCGTGCGCGTGACGCCACGGACTATCAGGAAATATTAGCGCTGCACCACTAGCGGCTAAAAGTCGTCTGCTTTAATCCCATAATTACAAAGTATTCTTGACATCTGTGTTGCTGAATCTTTTGCAATTTGTTCATTTAATAATGGAGACTATAAAGAACAATGCTGTTGGTGGATCTTCCAGAATGAGCCTAGTAAATGTGTCTAATTACATCTGAAACGCTCACACTGCCGCCGCCCAGAGCCGTCGCTTTTTTTTTTTTGTTCTAGTCCTTCACTATCAACATCCTAAATCACGAATTTTCATCCTCGCTCAAATTAATGGGGAAATTGTCGCTTTCTCGGTCCGAATTGCTCTTACTGCTGGTGGCTCCTATTATAAACAATGTGAATATGTGTGGAGCCCAAAAGTTGCGAACTTTATTGTCGATGTTCTCTACTAAATCCTTTCAGCAAAAATATGGCAATATCGCGAAATGATCAATTATGACACATAGAATGGACCCGCTATTCCCGTTTAAATAAGAAAATCTCATTTCAGTAGGCCTTTAAGGAATGTTATGTCCTGTTTGGTTTCGGGGTATTGTCGAATAACTGTCAGTTTAACAAGATGTCGGTAAAAGAATAAGACAATGGATTTTTTAAATTTAACATGAAAAAACTATCTTGGCCAAAATACAATAAAAATCTACTGAAAGGACAAAAAAGTATTTTTTCCTTTGTCCCTTGAAGGTTAAAGCTGTTAACACTAAACGGTTGCCAAAAAAACTCACAGTAGCCATGTCGAAGGTGGCAAGATGACTCGAGTCTTACATTAAACATTAGGAAAACGGCAACAATGTATTTTGTACAAACCCCGTTTCCATATGAGTTGGGAAATTGTGTTAAATGTAAATATAAACGGAATACAATGATTTGCAAATCATTTTCAACCCATATTCAGTTGAATATGCTACAAAGACAACATATTTGATGTTCAAACTGATAAACATTCATTTTTTTGCAAATAATCATTAACTTTAAAATTTGATGCCAGCAACATGTGACAAAGAAGTTGGGAAAGGTGCCAATAAATACTGATAAAGTTGAGGAATGCTCATCAAACACTTATTTGGAAAATCCCACAGGTGGGTAGGCTAATTGGGAACAGGTTGGTGCCATGATTGGGTATAAAAACAGCTTCCCAAAAAATGTTCAGTCTTTCACAACAAAGGATGGGGCGAGGTACACCCCTTTGTCCACAACTGTGTGAGCAAATAGTCACAGTTTAAGAACAACGTTTCTCAAAGTGCAATTGCAAGGAATTTAGGAATGGAATTTCAACATCTACGGTCCATAATATCATCAAAAGGTTCAGAGAATATGGAGAAATCACTCCACGTAAGCGGCATGGCCGGAAACCAACATTGAATGACCGGGACCTTCGATCCCTCAGACGGCACTGTATCAAAAAACGACATCAATCTTTAAAGGATATCACCACATGGACTCAGGAAGACTTCAGAAAACCACTGTCACTAAACACAGTTTGTCGCTACATCTGTAAGTGCAAGTTAAAGGTCTACTATGCTAAGCAAAAGCCATTTATCAACAACATCCAGAAACACCGCCGGCTGCTCTGGGCCTGAGATCATCTAAGATGGACTGATGCAAAGCAGAAAAGTGTTCTGTGGTCTGACGAGTCGACATTTCAAATTGTTTTTGGAAACTATGGACATTTGTGTCGTCGAGAACAAAGAGGAAAAGAACCATCCGGACTGTTATTGACGCAAAGTTGAAAAGCCAGCATCTGTGATGGTATGCGGGTGCATTAGTGCCCAAGGCATGGGTAACTTACACATCTGCGAAGGCACCATTAATGCTGAAAGGTACATACAAGTTTGGAGCAACATATATTGCCAATCAAGCAACGTTATCATGGACGCCCCTGCATATTTCAGCAAGACATTGCCACACCACGTGTTACAACAGCGTGGTTCATAGTAAAAGAGTCCGGGTACTCCACTGTCCTGCCTGTAGTCCAGACCTGTCTCCCACTGAAAATGTTGAAGCCTAAAATACGATAACAGATAACTTAAGCTGTACATCAAGCAAGAATGGGAAAGAATTGCACCTGAAAAGCTTCAAAAATGTGTCTCCTCAGTTCCCAAACGTTTATTGAGTGTTGTTTAAAAAAAGGCTGATGTAGCACAGTGGTGAACATGTCCTTTCCCAACTACTTTGGCACATGTTGCAGCCATGAAATTCTAAAATAAGTATTATTGGCAAAAAAAAATAAAGATTATGAGTTTAAACATCAAATATCTTGTCTTTGTAGTGCATTCAATTAAATATGGGTTGAAAAGGATTTGCAAATCATTGTATTCCGTTTATATTTACATCTAACACAATTTCCCAATTCCTATGGAAACAGGATTTGTAAACAAATATAAAATGTCATCCTTCCCAAATACAACTGTTAGTAAGGAAATAATACAAAATGTTAGTGAACATCGTTACCTGGGTGTCATTTTACACCCAACACTTGGCTTTAAAAAACATATCAAACAGATGTGCCAGAGTCCTATAATACAATATAAAAATGTTCAAATTTATCAGGACCTCATGAAAACTGGAGGCAGCTCAAACTTATTTTAATGCCATGATTATTTCTCGTATATATTATTGTAAAACATGAAACTTTGCTCAAACAATCGCTCAAAATCCTTGAGCAAAAATCAAAACACCACATTCACTGTTTAGTTTTCCAAAAATATAGACTGTTGAATTTTGCGAACATTTAAAGATTAGCCTCAACACGAATGGCCCAAGGAATCCTAAATAACACTGCACCAGCACCACTTAAGCACTTTGTCCAGTTTACATCTGCTGTGACAACTAGAAACACACAAACCTCCACCAGGGGGCAGTGTAGCATACCCAGATGTTAAAAAAATAGTTTGCACAATCAGCCTTTTCATATAAAGGGATAAAGAAATGGAACGACCTCACAACAAGAGCGTTTTCTATTCGGGCTCCAGTACTCTGGAATACCCTCCCATGAACAGTTAGAGATGCTACCTCAGTATAAGCATTTAAGTCCCATCTTAAAATTCATTTGTATACTCTAGCCTTTAAATAGAGCTTCATTTTAGACCAGTTGATCTGCCGTTTCTGTTCTTTTGTGCTCTGCCCCCCTGTCCCTCGTGGATGGGGGGGCACAGTTTCGGTGACCACGGATGAAGTGCTGGCTGTCCTGAGTCAGGATGCGGGGTGGATCGCTCGCCTGTGCATTGGTTGGGGACATCTCTGCGCTGCTGACCTGTCTCCGCTCGGGATGGTCTCCTGCTGGCCCCACTATGGACTGGACTCTCACTATTATGTTAGATCAGCTGTGGACTGGACTCTCACAATGTTATGCTAGATCCACTCGACGTCCATTGCACCGGTCCCCACATCTGCGGTCCTCTCCAAGGTTTGTCATTGTCTTCCCATTGGATTGAGTTTTTCCTTGCCCTAATGTGGGGTATCTGAACCGAGGATGTCGTTGTGGCTTGTGCAGCCCATTGAGACCCTTGTGATTAAGGGCTATACAAACAAACATTGACTGATTGATTAATTGATTGATTGATTGATTGATTGATTGATTGATTGATTGATTGATTGATTGATTGATTGATTGATTGATTGATTGATTGATTGATTGATTGATTGATTGATTGATTGAAAAGTCTAACAGATTACTCTTCATTCACAATTGAAGTTAAAAAGTGGCTTTGGAGCAATCAAAGCGGCTCACACAGTCAATGAGGTGGGCGCTATGATTGACACATCAACTTAATGTGTATTATATTTATCCATGAGAACATATTGTTGAAGTGTGTCTGTTAAAATCATGGTTGTTTTTACAAATGATGACAGATGTGAACAAGAGCATGTTTTGTGTTTGTGTGATGATGTAGATGAGGTGTGGTTGTATTGTATATTAAGTATGTGTCCATGAAAATGCATTTTATGACTTTTCTTAGTTTGATTACATGCTATAGGATGATTTTATTGTTATAATTTTCT
The DNA here is from genome assembly GCF_033978795.1 of Nerophis ophidion. Classification (NCBI taxonomy): domain Eukaryota; kingdom Metazoa; phylum Chordata; class Actinopteri; order Syngnathiformes; family Syngnathidae; genus Nerophis; species Nerophis ophidion. The sequence continues at coordinate 45,950,433 of NC_084616.1, forward strand.
TGCATGATTTTTGTATTCCTTTAAAGGCTTACTGAAATGAGATTTTGTTATTCAAACGGGGATAGCAGGTCCATTCTATGTGTCATACTTGATCATTTCGCGATATTGCCATATTTTTGCTGAAATTATTTAGTAGAGAACATCGACGATAAAGTTCGCAACTTTTGGTCGCTAACAGAAAAGCCCTGCCTTTACCGGAAGTAGCAAACGATGACGTCACCCGTTGATGGCTCCTCACATCCTCAATTGTTTTTAATGGGAGCCTCCAACAAAAAGAGCTATTCGGATCGAGAAAACGACAATTTCACCATTAATTTAAGCAAGAATTAAAGATTCGTGTTTGAGGATATTGATAGCGACGGACTAGAAAAAAAAAAAAAAAAAAAAACAAGTTAAAAAAAAACGTGATTGCATTGGGACGGATTCAGATGTTTTTAGACACATTTACTAGGATAATTCTGGGAAATCCCTTATCTTTCTATTGTCTTACTAGTGTTTTAGTGAGTTTAACAGTACCTGATAGTCGGTGGGGTTTGTCCACGGGTGTCTTGAATCCAATGTCTCAGGGGAGTTGACGGCAGCTTTGTGGACGGCGCAAGCTCAGCTGATCTCCGGTAAGAAGCAAATTTTTACCACAATTTTCTTACCGAAACCTGCTGGTTGACATTCGGTCGGGATCCATATTCGCTTCACCGCTCTGATCCATAATAAAATTTCACCTCCGGCAATTTTAAACAAGGAATCACCGTGTGTTTGTGTGGCTAAAGGCTAAAGTTTCCCAACTCCATCTTTCTACTTTGACTTCTCCAATATTAATTGAACAAATTGCAAAAAATTCTGCAACACAGATCTCCAAAATACTGTGTAATTATGCGGTTAAAGCAGACGACTTTTAGCTGTGCGAGTGCGCAGCGCTCATATTTCCTAACAGTCCGTGACGTCACGCGTACACGTCATCATTACGCGATGTTTTCAAGAAGAAACTCCCGGGAAGTTTAAAATTGCAATTTAGTAAACTAAAAAGGCTGTATTGGCGTGTGTTGCAATGTTAATATTTCATCATTGATATATAAACTATCACACTGCGTGGTGGGTAGTAGTGGGTTTCAGTAGGCCTTTAATTTACGTAGCCAGGGACTGCAGATGGAAATGAGCTATTTAGCTATAACCTGGTATGGAACATATCTGTCTTTGAGCTTAATGTTTCTGTCCCTTTGAATAAAGTCCAAACAAAAGCTAATAACATTTTTGTTTCTCGTTGTCTTCCCTTTCTGTACCCAAAACCAACCTAACGGTAACCTTAAAGTTGGTGTGATTATGGCCTGTTGTCAGAACCCTAATAAGTTCAAGTTAAAGTACCAATGGTTGTCACACACACACGAGGTGTGGTGAAATTACTCTCTACATATCACCTCCTGGGAGGTGAGGGGAGCAGTGGGCAGCAACGGTGGCCGCACCCGGGAATCATTTTTGGTGATTTAACCCTATAAGAGCCATAACATAATATATTTTTTAACAAAAGCCCCCATAAAAAACTGATGCAGTTAAGACCTATCGAATGTACTGAAACAGCAGTCTGAGAAATATCCGTTTAGGAATGAGAGAGTAATCATTTTCGCTGGAGGGAGAGGGAGAAAAGGCGCTAAACGGTGTAAATCTGAGCTCCCTCTGTTCAATTTAATGCTTTGACAGAAATCCTACTGTTCGACATCGCAGAGTTCCCAGACAAATGCAATCTGAAAGCAAGCTAATGGCTGTGTAGCTCAATCCAAAATGTACAAATTGTTAATGAGGAGTGAATATTGACAGAGCAGCTGCTGCAGCCTATTATCAGCTCCACTCTACAAGGTGTTTTCAGGGAAACACCTTCATTTGGCAACCTGGTGTTTTGCCGTCATATTAATTTCAGCGATAAGCCGGCTTTTTTGTGTCGAACCGGGGCTACTTATTTTTCCCTCCATCGCCGGGGAAATGGAATCATAAAAGACACTTCTCCGGTAAATGAAAAAGGCCGTCGTAAAGGCACATTACCCCGAAGTACATTTCTCTGCACCTTCCATTCTTATCAATATCACCCTCCGTCCCCTTGTGCCTCCTCTGGCCCCCCTTCAGGAGCCCTTGAAACAACGCTTAAAAGCTTTAGGAAGAGACGCACTATGTCATTGCAGCAACGCCAGATAAAATAAAAGTCGTTTAAAGCTGAAACTCCCAGCGCCGTCAGTCTTCCTCGACACGTGCATTATTTGAAGAAGAGCTTAGTGAGCAGAGTGTACCTCCATTTCCATACATGCATCTTCTTGTTACTGTCAATATGCAAAAATGATACTCACTTGAGCCGGGGAGGCATAATGTACTCCAAGCAGGGACATCAATAACTGAACCGGAAAAAGAGAAACGCAAAAAGGCCTCGGATGAAGATAAGCTATATAACATTTACAACGCATTAAACACAAAAACGTCGAAAATATAAAGCTTGCACTTTCGCCGGGGAGACAGACGCTCATTCATCTGTAAGGGGAAGGAGGGAATAAAAAAAAGGCAGCTTTGTGTTTCATTTACTCCAGCAAAGTCAGTTATCTGTTTGCAGACAAGTCTTTTTCTCCTGCTAGACCACCATCACACACACACACACACACACACACGCACGCACACACACACGCACGCCCGCGCACTCGCACACATTATTAAAGCGACAATATGTCATAATTTGACCATAAAATAACCGTTTAAAAAACAATTTGACGGTACGCTAGCTTCTAATAGATAGAATAGTATATTTGTCATTGTTGTGACAGTGCAGGAACTCCTATTTTAAAGGGGACCTAAGATTATGTTCCTCTATTCTGACTTCTAAATGTTAGATAATTGTGTTAAGCACTACCAACTAGTGTTGTAACGATACCAATATTTTGGTACCGGTACTGAAAAAATGTCGATACCGTTCGGTACTTTTCTAAATAAACGGGACCACAAAAAAATGGCATTATTGGCTTTATTTTAACAACAAATCTTAGTGTACATTACACATGTGTTTCTTATTGCAGTTAAGTCCTTAAAGGGGAACATTATCACCAAACCTATGCAAGCGTCAATATATACCTTTATGTTGCAGAAAAAAGACCATGTATTTTTTTAAACGATTTCCGAATTCTAAATGGGTGAATTTTGGCGAATTCTGTTTATCGGTCTTTTAGCGATGACGTCAGAACGTGACGTCACCGAGGTAACACACCCGCCATATTCATTTTCACATTACAAACACCGGGTCTCAGCTCTGTTATTTTCCGTTTTTTCGACTATTTTTTGGAACCTTGGAGACATCATGCCTCGTCGGTGTGTTGTCGGAGGGTGTAACAACACTAACAGGGAGGGATTCAAGTTGCACCACTGGCAAGAAATCTGCCGCCAGACCCCCATTGAATGTACCAGAGTGTCTTCACATTTGACCAGCGATGCTAAGACAGACATGGCACAGAGATGTATGGATAACCTGCAGATGCATTTGCAACGATTAAGTCAACGAAATCACAAAGGTGAGTTTTGTTGATGTTGTTGACTTATGTGCTAATCAGACATATTTGGTCATGGCATGACTGCCAGCTAATCGATGCTAACATGCTATGCTAATTGATGATAACATGCTATTTATGATAGCTGTATGTACATTTGAAACTAGATACCCACATTTAATGCGAAACAAACACTTACCAATCGACAGATTTAAGTTGTTCCAGTGTCACAAGATGCGATAGTCCTGATCGTTTGGTGTGCACATTTTACCGGCGATACTAATAAGGCAGCCATGCTATGGGCCACTTCATTAGGTACACCCACGCTATGGCTGAATAGCGTCAATAGCTATTCGCTCAATAGCTTCAATTTCTTCTTCAATTTTGTTTTCGCTATCTGCCTCCATACTCCGACCATCTGTTTCAATACATGCGTAATCTGTTGAATCGCTTAAGCCGCTGAAATCCGAGTCTGAATCCGAGCTAATGTCGCTATATCTTGCCGTGGTAACCGCCATGTTGTTTGTATTGGCAGCCCTGTATGACATCACAGGGAAATGGATAGTGGTTTTGAAGATAGCGAGAATAAGGCACTTTAAAGCTTTATTTAAGGATATTCCGGGACCGGTAAAATTTTGAAAAAACTTCAAAAAATACAACAAGCCACTGGGAACTGATTTTTATTGTTTTTAACCCTTTTGAAATGATGATAATGTTCCCCTTTAAATAAAATACTGAACATACTAGACAACTTTTCTTTTAGTATTAAGTAAACAGAGGCTCCTAATTAGTCTGCTGACATATGCAGTAACATATTGTGTCAATTATCATGCTATTATTTTGTCAACTTTATTAAGGACAAGTGGTAGAAAATGAATTATTACTGTTAATATCTGCTTACTTTCTCTTTAAACCAGAGATGTGCGATAAAGCCTTTTTTTCCGATATCCGATAATCCGATATTGTCCAACTCTTAATTACCGATTCCGATATCAACCAATACCGCTATATACAGTCGTGGAATTGACACATTAGTATGCCTAATTTTGTTGTGATGCCCAGCTGGATGCATTAAACAATGTAACCAGGTCTTCCAAAATAAATCAACTCAAGTTATGGAAAAACCCAGAAATCCTTTTTGGTGATTTAACCCCCAATTTCATCCCTTGGTGCTGAGTGCCAAGCAGGTAGGCAATAGGTCCCATTTTTATAGTCTTTCGTATGACTCGGCCGGGGTTTGAACTCACGGCCTACCCATCTCAGAGCGGACACGCTAACCGCTATACCATACCATACCAATTTTATTCATAAAGTATTTTTTAACTTTAGTTTCGAGACCGTGACAGTACGCGAGTGTTTTATTTTTAAATATTCAAACACAGTGTTACTGTTCAAATTGTGTGTAATGTTATAGTGGCAATAAATATTAAATCTACATTTATAGGTTCACTTCACATAATACAGCAGTTTTACATGCATTACAAAAATTTAAATTAATTCCATGCGATTTGTTTTTCTTGTGTATATATATATATATATATATATATATATATATATATATATATATATATATATATTCATTATTTATTTATCTATTTTTATTAAATTTGTTTCTCCCAAGTTTTATTGACGTAAAATGTTCTTTATCACATTGTTTACGTGTCTAATAAAGATTTGGTTAATTTATGATGTTTTAGGTGGGATTCACTACAATAGGACCCCACAGCACACGGGATTCCAGTTAACTGAAATACCACAACACTGGATATTGTTGTCATGATCCTTGGTCCGTATCATGTTTTAGTTTTTTCTGTTTGTTTTGGACTCCTTTAGTTCCTGTTTGTGCACCTCCTGAGTTTGTTTTAGTTGCCATGGTTGCTCATTATGTTCACCTGTCTCTGATTAGTGTTCGGACGCTCACCTGCTACCCGAGCACCAGTCAGAGGCACTATTTAAGCTTGCTATTGCCAGTCAGTCAGCCTGGCGTCTCTGTTTGCTTCATGCCTGGTCCACGGAAGTCTTGTTTGTTGATGCTACAGCTAGTTGGTTTCCTAGTTCATGTTTCCAGTGCTAAATTGTGGTGCTTTAGCTTCTCGTGCGAACGGCACGCTTTCCTTTTGCTTGTTTCCTGTTTTTTGGTTTAAGCTATGATTTATGACAATAAATCAGACTTCTACCTTCACGCTTTGTCCGAAGTTGTCCGTTCTGCATCTCGGGAGAATGACTCTGCAGTGACATTTGTTGAGATAAGTTAAATCTAATTTAAGAACTTGCACACAAAGCAACACTGGAGGTGACTATGACATGCGCATTTTCCTTGCATGCTTACTAGGTCGCGTTGCGCCGGAGGGGGCACGGGGTCTTAAGCGGTGGCCTTGTTGTGTGTGGACACGGATAAGGTTAGGTGTGATTTACCCTGGATAACCTTATCCGGCTTAGTTCAAACGGAGCCTATGTCTTCTGGATGAATTGGCTGGGGAGAAAGAAGTTTGAGCATGTCTGCTTAGGCTATTTCCCCCGCTGCCCGACTTGGGATAAGCGGAAAAAGATGAATGGATGGACGATCTTCTTTATAACATGCTTTTTCTTCACATTCACACAGCAAAATGCAAGTTTATCGGGTGACTGCCATGTTTCTATCTATAAAAATGTGTCGGAAGAGCAGCAGTTTTGGAGGACTCCCCTAAGAAGCATCATTGTGCACCTCCTGCGGGCCAATTGGTGCGCCACATAACACATGTTCCTCCCTGCTGGCAGCCCCCAGAGCAGAGCAGGCCTGCTCGGTCTGTGGTGATGACTTCAGTTGCTTCTGGTGCATTTTCTCCCACTGGTTTGACATTCAAGATTGCTCAATTATGTATGAACGGCAAGCAATATCCTTTACCATCAGGCCCCGGTGAAACATATTTCATTTTCAAGGGCTGCACAGCACAATCAGAGCCTCTGTGTCATTATGACTTATTAAAAAGGAAAATTATCAGAGGATCTGCGGACTGGTGTCCAGATGGAGGGCGGTGTTGGCGGCCGTCGCTTTCTTCAGGATGCTCGAAAGATGCCTAGCAAATTCTATGAGGAGAAGGGCCATCATTCACAGTTTGCGTGAGATGCTTTTGAAGTGAAATGAGCAACTTTCAGGAATAATCAATCCTCGGACTTGTTACAATACACTTTAAGTACTTTCGTGACTAGTTTCCGCTTCCTCCGCGCAGTCTCATAATGAGAAAACACAGTTGAGCAGAGAAAAGACATCTCAAACAACATGTTTACCCTTCACACAACATGGTGGAATTAAAAATGGATGAGCGCCTCCATCCATTATTTCAGCCTCCAAATGGCAAAATCTGTATAAACCTCTGAGTATCCGTCTGGGTGAAAATAAATAAATCAAACATGCACTTCAGCCTTTCCTGCTCATTTTCTGCGCGGGGTATGTTTTCGTGTTAGAGAGGACGCCCCGCGTCCTGCTCTTGCAAACACAAGCAGCTTTCTCAACATGTATAAATAAACCAAGAGTTTTCAATTAGCGTTCACGTCTTTTCTGTTAATTCAAATGATTTTGTCACATTTGCGAGGCACTGCATTTAATATTTAGTCCACTTCCAGACATCCAAAGCAAGCACAATTCCCAGCTGAATTTCCCCCGATCTGAAGTATTCTAATTTGTGAACACTGGGGTGTCAGAAGCAATTTTGCTGTAAACCCACTAACTATATGCAACGTCTACGCGATGTGGAGGGGAAAACGTTAAAAATTTAGCATCACAAGACAAATGGAAGAAATGCGTGCCGAAACAAGGAAAAGAGGCACTAACATTCACAGCTTTGCCATGAATAATGCAGGAATCTCCCTCCTCCGCCAGCACCCTCTCAGACTGGCTGCGGTGTCACTCGCGTTTTTATCTAAAATATGTGTTTATGACTTTTAACATGCAGCACTGCTCTTTGCATCCACTCATTAAAAGGAACTGTTGACTGCATGAGGCAATGTTCACTGAGCTGATTTTATTAGCATCCTGCGTGTACAGTGCTGGGAAAACACGGAAAGAGATCATTTGAGCGAGAGCAGACTTTGTGTGATTATACAAATTACATTTTTCACCCTCAGTGAGAATATAATGTGGGAGGGGGTAAGGGGGGGTAAATGTTGCGAGACGGACGGTTATTTTTTATTCAGGGCTATTAAGGTTAACGCGTTAACACATGCGATTAGTCACACCAAAAAATATTGCATTATAAAGACGGATTATTCGGGCAATTTACGTATTTCCTTTATCCTCAACTGCGGGTGGTTAACTGAAAAGTGTGGGTTGTTACACAATGGGTGATCAGGTCAATGCAAAGACAAGTGAGGAGAATGGCAAATTGGCTTTTAAAGTATACCCCCACATTAAGATTGAGCTAGTAAATGATGTGCATTCAAGTAGGACATTTAAAAAATGTTCCTGTATGCCAGTCTGACAATGAAATCGCATATGTGTCCAAATATCGGGGTCTTTTTTTCCAAGTTAATTTAAATCATGGAATCAGGTAAAATTAATTTTAAAAAAAAGTAATTAAAATGTGATTTGAAAATTAATTGTTTGACAGCACTCATTTTTATCTGTATTAAATAGATTTAAAAACATTACAATTTCAAGTTGTTTTTTACTTAGTTTTTTATCTTTAAATCCAATTGTATTTCCATTATTTATTCTAATTGACTTCTCATCATATTTTCTATTTGTTTTTTTTATTCATTCATTATAGAAATTTGTTTCTGATTATTTGTTATGGCAAATATGGTAACTTCATTTACATGAATTCAAAAGTGGAGATGTGCCGATTGATCGGTCACTGATCAGTTTTGGACATTTTTCGTGACAATGTACTTGATCGCATTTTATTGCCAACAAAACATGCCAATCCACTTTGGCTGACAATGTAATTATTTTAGCAGCGAATTATGTGTCTCCAGACACAGTGTGGAGCCGCTCCCCTGGGCTAATAAAAATCCCCATTCATTACGGAAAATAAACTGCATTTCTTTGCATCTTAAGTATCATTATCAAGCAGCATTATCAAGCAGCATTATCACTGGCGGACGAGGCTGATCATCCTACACGGAGGAAGAGAATAAGGAACTAGTTGAAATATTCTGTTGTTGATATTATTAAACTGTCAACATTACTCACCATAAACACATTGTTAAAATGTACAGTTGATACATGTGATTGGTCTTGGTATCGGCCGATCTCCCTCATGGAAGATCCGAATCAGTTGCATTAAAATATTTAAAATATTTAAAAGAATGTCCAGCCGTAGTTCAGTTTGAAACGATGTTCAGTGCATACAACAGTGAGGCCTTCTAAAAATCAGTAGATGTTTACAATTACTATTATTTTTATTATTTGGATATTTATTTACCTGTCATTTTTGGGTCGTTCTGTCCCTACTTGTATATGTATGTGCCTATACATGTGTATACATATGTATGTTATGTTGAAAAAAAAGATGTTAATAATATTTATAATATTTTCAAATAAGACCAGTAAATTGTAGATGATAATGACAAGAAAGCTAGGGAGTAATTTTATGAATAAGAGGTTGGGGGTGAATAAATTAGGCTTATCCCACTTTTTTTTAATACAAAAAAACCTATCCTTATATATTTTATGTGTTTATTTGTTTCCATATCCGTACTTTACTGTAATGTTATTATGATTACTGTATTTCCTTGAATTGCCGCCGGAACGCTAATTAATTTAAAACCTCTTCTCACTCCTGCGCTTACCAAAGGCATGCGGTAAAAGTAAGCATGCGCTTATTATTTTAAAACCTCTTCTCACTCCGGCACTTACCAAAGGTATGCAGTGAAAATTTGAGTGTGATGTAAGCTTGGACCTTAAATCCTAGTGAATAGCTCTTAATCTTCTTCCCTTTATGCGATTTCAAATTACCGGTATTGAAATCAGCCTCCTCCATTTTGAAAATGATGACAGGGGAAGTGTCACTCGTGATGTCACGAGTTTGACCAGGCGGTAATACTAAGCATGCGCTAATTATTTTGGGAAGCGAGTTTACAGAGTTTACAGAGTTTACAGAGTTTACAGAGGCACCATTGAAAGCATCCTTTCTAGCTGCATCACTGTGTGGGGCTGGAGCTACACTCAATACAACAGAAGAGACCTGCAGCTCATCGTGAAAACAGCTCGGAAAATCATTGGTGCACCACTCCCATCTCTTCAGGACTTATACACCACCCGCCTCACCCGCAAAGCACTCACAATTGTGAGTGACGCAAGCCACCCTGCACACAACCTGTTCAGCCTCCTTCCCTCTGGAAGAAGATACAAGAGCCACCGCTCTCGCACCACCAGACTCACCAACGGCTTTCACCACCAGGCTGTTAGGCTGCTGAAATACCCCCTCCCCGGAACAACCTGAACTCTAAACCCCATGACCTACAGAAAAAATGACTATGCAAAATTGAACACATCTGCTGCTACTGTATGTCTACTAGGCTAAGACCGATTTTTTTTAATTTTATTTTAATCTTCTATTTTTTCTCCCATCCGCCCCCCCCCCCCCTGTTTACCTGTATGTCATCTTTTTTGTAAGGGGCGCTGGAAGCCGGCAGACCCGTCAGCGATCCTGTTCTGTCTCCCTGTAATGTTTGTCTGATCTTGAATGGGATTGTGCTGAAAATTGTAATTTTCCTGAAGGAACTCTCCAGACAGAATAAATAAAGTACTATCTATTTAATCTAATCTGTCATAAGTATTTGCACTACTGATGAAACACTCATTGTTTACAGCCATATCCTATTTAAAAACAACAGGAACTATATATATTGTCTTTTTAGTAGGTAGACCTATTTACGTTGCACTTTACTGTTGTGTTTTCTTTTATTTTTATCTACGCATGGGAGAGTGCGAAACAAAATTTCGATTCCTTTGTATGTCTTTACATGTAAAGAAATTGACAAATAAAGCTGACTTGACTTGACTTGACTTGATTTGACCCGGCAGTAATTCAAGGCAGGCGCATACCATATGCCCTGCGGCAATTCAAGGAAATACGGTACTCTTCTTTGTATTATCACTTCTATTGCTTTGTTTTTGTTTTAACATGGCCAAAATAAACTACTAGCACTGTGTGTTTAGTATGACTTTTCTCCTTTTTCAACTACATAATCTATTTATTTTGTATTTTGGACATTTTTTTACCTTTCTACGCATTCATTATTGACGTCTCTGCATGGTCGTATTTACTATCATAACGGTTTCATTTTAACACAAGAGCTTTACAAACGCAGAATAAAAAGGAGTCCGTACTTTCATGTGCTTGCCAAATGGCATGCTGCAATGTGTACTTCCTGCACAGAAGTGCAAAGGAGGTTGATAAACTGTTGCAGCATCGAGCTGACAGCCGCTAACATCACCCGCCTCTCCTCACTCTGTTAACCAAGACTGACACGCTGGGTCATCTTTGCGCCAACAAACAAGTTGGCTTCATCTCCAAGCAATTCTTCATCGCTCCTTTTAAACCGTAATTGTATTCCCTATCATTAGGTGTTGTAAAGTCTATTGAACCCTGGTAAACCTACATTTACTAAGCTGGAACTGGTAATGAAATAGTGTTTTAATTAGGCTGAGGTGTCTGAAGGGGTCCTGGTTTTGTTTTGGCTTTGTGGTTGATTGAAGGGTGCACATCCACTGGAATATCCTAATTAAGACGCGCCGTTTAACTGTTTACAGCCAAAGCCAGCGCCATTGTTTATGCCCCTCATGCCAGGAGCAGCGCCTGCAGTATGTGAACAGTCACTAACTCTATGACTCAATACAAATATATCTTTTTTTTTTTTTTTTTTTTTTTTCGGGGCCGGGTCATTTTTCAAGCTTGACTGATTGAAAGTGGTACGACTACTCAAGGTAACAACTGCAGAGGGGCTGAGGCGGGGGTTGCTTCTTGTATAATGCAGTCTTTGGCAGGCTCTCTCTTTGTATTAGTAGGGAAATGTGCACTAAGTTAAAAATGCTCATGTGAAAAAACATGGAATGTATTAAATTAATGGTCTCTTTTGCCTGGGGGCAGTAATGAAAAGGGACCCCCAATGAGTTCATTTTTCACGGCTTCGGTTATGCACTCAACACTCTAATTGAATTTCAATGTAAGTTTTACAAAGTCTTTATTACCCTGACGCTTGATGTAAATTACATGTGATATATATCGTGGGACTTTCAGTCATTAAGTAATTTAATTGTGACATGCACTTTCCACACACCTCGTGCTTTTATTCATATGCGGAGTCTATGGGAAGAAGACTGGGAAGACTTTGAGGGGAAGAGCGGCTCCTAAAAAGGAGTAATTGCTCTTGGAGCGAGTGGTGGAAGGCTATTTATCCTAGAGCGTAGACACGGGGATGTTTGCAGATGATACCGGGGAGTATACCGTACTGTAGATATATCTAGCAGATTCATCCGGGTGAGGATGCAAGTAAGATATCTTCCAGCAAATCTTATGTAAAAAGCAAGCGTTTGCACAAATAGTTGCACAGGCAAAGTTGGGTGGGGGCGGCGGGGGGGTATGGGGGGGTGGGGGGGGGGGGTTGACCTGAGTCAACGTTATTAGGACTGGAGATGGAAATTAGCCATGAGCTACATCTGGTGCACCCGTCGATTCCTGGTGAATTAAGTGTCCTGCGCATTAACCATAAACTATCTAAAAAAATATGTATTTAATTTAAAAAAAAAACTGAACTATCAACTATTCACAAATGAAACTCGAACAATGTGAATATGTTGCAAAGGTTAGTTTATTCCAGCATTTATATTTAAAAGGTAAAATTAATACATGGTATAGGCTCATAACATGCAACATATTGCGTGCAATAATTAAAGACTTCTTTTGATAAAATTGTGATGATTATGATTTACAGCTAATGAAGAACTTGAAAGGAAATCTCAGAAAAATTTGGATTTTTTTCAATTACTGTAAGTTGGATCATTAAAATCATAACAAATAAAGGTTTGACACATATGTCACTTTGCATGCAAGGAGGTTATGTCACATATTAGTTTCACATTTGGATTTGAACTGTTGAAATGCATGGACTTTTGCACAATATTTTATTTTTTTTAGTTGCACTTGAATACTAGGGTTGCTCAAATACATTCAGTGTATTATTTATTCCGATTTTAAATCAATTCATAATTTTAAAAAAATTGTTTTTTAAGAATCGATTTTTAAATTACATTTTTAAAAAATCTCTACGTTTACTTGCATATATGTCATACATCAGCAACTAAACAGAGGTTTTGTAACTTGAAGCCTGTTTTGAAAAGGTTTTATTACAGTAAAACCACTATACCAAGTAATATATTGTGAGATTCAGTTTGAATCGAGAATCATGTTGAATCAAGACTCGATTTTGAACCGAAAAGTGAGATGACCAAAGAGTTTGTGTTAAAATGTCATTTGCATTTGTTACATAGGTTTATTTGAACTGAAAATGACACACGGTTAGAAAAGACACGTCTTCGAGGACGCATGGCTGCGATTTTTGTGTTACTTAGCGACTCAGGAGGCAAGCAGGAGCAGCGTGGAGGTAGGATGAGGTTATTTTCATGTATTTCGAGCAATATCAAAAAATACAAACTGAGGACGCTAACCTGCGTGGAGGTAAGCAAAACCAAAATGTCACCAAGGGTGAAAAAACAAGGAAGGCTAGACTGTACAAAGGACACTAGATGCAAGGAGAGCAAAACAGGAGAAACGTAACTGTTGTCTATAGCAAACATTGACCCAGCAACTATTGCTGGGTGACAGCACATAAAGGGAGGTGATGAACCAAAACACCTGGTGGGAACACTAATTGCAAAACTAAGACAGGTGAGGAGAATTAGTGCCCATGGAAACCGACAGTAAACAGGGAAAGAGGGTGCACCCAGGAAACAGACTAACACAGAAAAACTACCAAACATAAATCATGCCATGACCGGGGTAACGGGTCATGACAGACACGTTCTCAAAATTAAAAGAATCCAAAATTAAAAATTATAAAATTTAAATCAAGCACTGTTGATGGGCGTGTTGCGTGTGATCTACTAAACTAAGGCTATGTCTACAATTGATAACAAGTGCAAAAGTATTTCAGATTGCTTTATTTAAATGGGGTTTCTGTGTGTATTTTTTTACCAAGGAGAAACTCCACATTGATGACATAATATGCTCCAATTGTCTAAGCCAGTGGTTCTCAACCTTTTTTCAGTGATGTACCCCCTGTGAACATGTTTTTAATTCAAGTACCCCCTAATCAGAGCAAAGCATTTTTGGTTGAAAAAAAGAGATAAAGAAGTAAAATACAGCACTATGTCATCAGTTTCTGATTTATTAAATTATACAACAGTGCAAAATATTGCTCATTTGTAGTGGTCGTTCTTGAACTATTTGGAAAAAAAGGTATAAAAATAACTAAAAGCGTGTTGAAAAATAAACAAGTTATTCAATTATAAATAAAGATTTCTACACATAGAAGTAATCATCAACTTAAAGTGCCCCCTTTGGGGATTGTAATAGAGATCCATCTGGATTAATGAACTTAATTCTAAACATTTCTTCACAAAAAAAGAAATCTTTAACATCAATATTTATGGAACATGTCCACAAAACATCTAGTTGTCAACACTGAATATTGCATTGTTGCATTTCTTTTCACAGTTTATGAACTTATATTCATATTTTGTTAAAATATTATTCAATAAATATATTTATAAAGGATTTTTGAATTGTTGCTATTTTTAGAATATTTGTAAAAAATCTCACGTACCCTTTGGCATACCTTCAAGTACCCCCAGGGTTACGCGTACCCCCATTTGAGAACCACTGGTCTAAGCTATGCTGTTTTTCATCATGTTGATGAAATGCAGCACACAAATATACATTGAACTATGTAACATAGAACTGCGATCTATACGACAAAAGTTATTTTTTGCATCTCAAAGGTGCGCTTTGGGAGGTGCTGGTATCTAGGATAGTTCATCTGGAATGATCCGGATGCAAGAAAACACATATTGCAAGACACTTTTTTCATATG